>NW_007245920.1:0-9090 GCF_000164805.1 Carlito syrichta
AGGGTCTAATCAAGAAATGCAGTTATTGTTTCCGTATGTATGGGGGGGGAAGAAATGCAACCGACATTCTCCAACACTTAGAGAATTTCTGCTGCAACAAATAAGCCCTTTTCAGAAGTTCTACTCGCCTTGTGACACAACCTTGTCTTTATTTTTCTGGCTTTTTTCTTCTGTGGAGGCTTCTCTTCCTTTGCTGTCCTCCTCCAACGATGGTAATACCTAGGGTTCCCTGCTTGATCCACATGTCTCCTAACTACATACATATTCTTTCCTAAGACTTCACTTTCAGTCTTGGGACTTTTATGATGATGATGCTTTAATAATCTCATTACTTTCTAGAGTCTAGATCTGCAACCTCATTAGCCAATTTATATGAGATGCTTCTATCTCTACATAGTATTCCAAAACGCTCACCCTTTCTCTTCTTTACTCCTGCTCTCTTTCCTGAGCCGGTATTCTCACTCAGGTGGTGGCTTTATCACCCACCTCGTCACCTAACTTGGAAACCTGAAAACTACGCACACTGTCCTTTCCCCTCACAAATCCCTTCCCAGTCTGACCACACACACTAATACTTTTCTCTTTTTTTTTTTGAGTTGGAGTCTCACTCTATCGACCAGACTGGAGTGCAGTGGCCGCTCCTGGCCACCGCAGCCTTGACCTGCTGGGCTCCGGCGATCCTTCTGCCTCAGCCTTCCAAGTAGCCGGAATTACAGGCATGAGCTACCACGCCTGGCTGATTTTTTGATTTATTGTAGAGATGAGGTCTCGCTGCCCAGGCAGGTCTCAAACCCGCAGGCTCAGGCAATCCACTCACCTCAGCCTCCCAAAGGTGCGGGATTACAGGCTGAGCCACCAAGCCCGGCTAATACTTTTCTTTACCTATTCTTTTCCTATTTCCCAGTGCACAAGTAAACAAGTATATTTCTAGTGCTGTCTAGGTACAATATCTGTTTATGGGCCTTTCTGCCCAGAGTGTTCCTAAAGAGTAAGGCATTAGCATGGTGCCCGAACCACAATAAATACTGAGTAAATATTTCAAAAATGAATAAATGACTGTGTTTTTTAGTTTGCCTCACATAATCTCAAAAACAGTTACAAAAATAATTAGCTTAGGCTGGGCATGGTGGTACGTGCCTATAATCACAGCTACTAGGAGGCTGAGGTGGAAGGATCACTTGAGCCCAGGAGTTCAAGTCCAGCCTAGGCAATATAGTGAGGCCCAGACTCTAAAAAATGAAAATATTAAAAATAAGCTTAGAAATATCAAAATAAAATTTACAAAGGAGATGGGCTTTACCTTAGAGAAGACCTGGGGCAAGAACTCTGATCTGTAGGTGACAAATGGAAAGAGCGCTGAGACATTAGTAAGGATACAGGACAGGATGAGGGGATCTTTGGTGTTAAAGTTCAGGACCATCTGCAACAACTCTATTCCATCATTAACAGGAATTTCCTGTAATAAAGACACAAAAAGGAAGTTAACAAGGTTGCTAAAACTCAGAGATAACCACGTTTGTTTATTTTTCTTTAGACTAGTTTGTAAATACATAGTATTGTTGTCATATATAATCTTACATACTGCTTTTTTTTTTTGAGTTGGAATCTTACTCTGTTGCCCAGGCTGGAAGTGCAATGGTACACTCAGCATCACAGCCACAATAGCCTCGACCTGCTGGGCTCAGGTGATTCTTCCACCCGAGCCCAAGTAGCTGGAACTACAGGCACACACCACCACACCTGGCTAATTTTTGATTTATTATAGAGACGAGGTCTTGCCAAGTTACCAGGCTGGTCTTGAACATGTTAACTTAGGCAATCTTCTTGCCTCTGCCTCCAAGTGCTGGGATTACAGGTATGAGCCACCGCACTCAGCTACATACTGCTTTTTTAACCTTTAAAATTCTAAGCATTACCCCATATTACTGAAACTTTTCATAAATTATACCACCATGTGTCATATTAGGGATATAGCATTTCTTAACACTGAAAATTGAGAATGTTTCCAGTTCTTCACTATTGTAAATAATGCTAATAAACATCTTTGTTAAAAAAAAAAAAACACACACACAAAAAATCTTGTCTACAGTTTCAACTATTTCATTTGAATAAAGAGATTTTTGGGGATGACTGGAATTATTAGGTCAAAAGGTATGAACATTCTTCCAACTCCAGCTCTTTTTCTTCTTTACAGGCTCTATTGATTGGTTCTCTAGCCATGTGTCCTTCTTACCACATTCTCAGCAGTATTAGTCCCCAAAACCTTTGTTTATTAGGCAAAAATTTCAAAGTTTAAATTGGTATTTCTTTGATCAACAATGAGGCTGATTTCTTTCATTTTTATCAGCTACTTTAGATTCTCCTCTATACATTATCTGATTATATTGTCTATTTCTTCTACTGGGTGCTAGTGTTTTTCTTATCAATGTATAAAAAAGTTATCAAAAATATAAAAAAAGGTATAAATGATTTAATTAACCCCCATATGCCCACTTTAAGAAATACAATGTCACTGATACAGTTGGTACTTTTTGTGCATACCCTCCTTTTCAAACCTAGAGGTAGCCACTATTCTGGTAGACAGTGCTCATAATTTCAAGGAGTTTAATTTTTTTTTATACATTTGCCATATATGTAGCATATTCCTAATTACACAGTATTGTATGTTTACCTTTTGCTGTTTTGGATCAACATTACATTTATGAGAAACATTCTTATTCATAGTATAGCCCTATTTCATTTTCATTGCACTACAGATACACTACCATCTATTCATCTGTTCTTTCTGATATTAAGTTTCCCCCCTTGGCTTAATATGAAAACTTTTTCTCTGAACACATGCAAGATTTCTTTGGAGTATAAACATAGGAGTAGAACTGTTGGTTTGTAAGGTTAGTATCTTCAACTAGATATTGCCAAATTATTCTTCAAAGTTGCGGTGCCAAGTGTACTCTATAAGCAATGTCAATCTCATCTATACTTATTGTAAATATTGTTCCAAGTTTTCCAAGTTTGCCTTTTAAAGTTTATTTTATGGTGCAAGCTTAAAACTATATTTAGTTAAAGTCATTGGGATTTTGTTTTTGTGTTTTTGGTGATTACTTTCATGTTTTTTCAACTTGAGAACTTGCCCCAGTTTTCCTGAATGCTATTTATTAAAGAATACAATCCTTCCTAATTTCTTTGGGATGCTTATATATGTTCCAGGGTGTTTCTGTGTTATTTTGTTGCAATAAGCTGTGTCTAATGCCAGCACCACATTATTAAAAATACTGTAGGCTCTATATTTAACTACCTGGGGAGGTGATTTTTCTCCCCTACTGTATTCCCTGTATCAATCTATTGCTAAAGCTGCTAAAGCAAGGCTGGACCAAATGTTCTCTGATATATACTACTGGAAATACAAACTCAGCTAATGCCACCATGGACTATATGAACAGCTTTTAACCTTTTTAGTCAAAGAAACTCTTGGCCAAGCTCTTTCATGAAAATATAAATAAATATGATAAAAGATGAGCTACTATGGTTGAGAGGTGGGGGATTAAGGGCAGAAAATGAGCAGTTTTGCAAACCCCTGGACTAGGTAATACTCTGCAAAATCAGAAATTAATAGTTGTCAAGTGGGAATGTAACAGGTCAAGATTCACCACTTGAACACTCCTGAGGAAATATATATATATTTCCATCAACAAATAAGTAAATAACTTATACATTCATCAAACACTCATCTCTCTTGATTAGAAATACTTCATTGTTACTCATTTCATTTTGGTGAAGAAAAAAAAGAATAGGTTTTAGAGTTAAGAGACTGACTTTAAGTCATTAACAATGTCAACTACTACCACACCCAGAATTCTCCAGAGGAAAAAAGAATTTAGTACCGTTTTTCTCTTTATCTGTTCTGACTCCACCAAATTTCTTTCTTTTTTTTGAGTTGGAGTCTCACTCGGTCGCCCAGACTGGAGTGCAGTGGCCGCTTCCAGCCACCGCAGCCTCGACCTGCTGGGCTCCGGCGATCCTTCCGCCTCAGCCTTCCAAGTAGCCGGAACTACAGGCATACGCTACCATGCCCAGCTGATTTTTTTGATTTATTGTAGAGATGAGGTCTCGCTGCCCAGGCGGGTCTCGAACCCGCGGGCTCAGGCAATCCACTCACCTCAGCCTCCCAAAGGCGCAGGATTACAGGCTGAGCCACCGAGCCCGGCTTCCACCAAATTTCTAAAATAATTTGTCACCTTATGCTTTGTCTCAAGCCAACATCTTTTTCCTATATAAAGTTCAAACATTTTGGGGGGAGGTACATTTTGACCAACTAGTATTTAGTGTTTTGACCATATACCATTCCTATTCAAATTGTAAAATCTAATCCAAAACCAACTAGGCACCTTCCTCCTCCAAATACTGCCAGTCTGTTTGTATATCTTAAAAACAAATTCTTGACAAACCCAGAACATTTCATTCTCTTGCCTTCAAGCAGGAACCAATCCATGTTTTTACGTATTTAATATTTTTAAATGACAGCATGCCTGTGATTGAATAAGGGGCTTTCTTGATTTACCATACTTACTCTATTAGGTAAGAGCCATCTAAATCTGTAAAGAGTTAATTTAGCAAAAATGCAGAATCCAAGAAGGATTTCTCACCTAGATTTTGGGACAAACTCAGAATGCCTTCATTTCATTATATTAATATAAGATGGATGCGGTTAATGACCCTAAGATCCAATTTGTTAGCATGCCACTTATGAAAAAAAGTATTACGTCTCACTTATCTTCAAGGGACTTAGAGATTCTTATCACAACTAACCTTGAATACACCAAGATATAATTACCCCCTAATTAGCTATGATTTTATTTTAATCAAATTAACATAGTTAATATGATGTGTACTGTTAATCAATTTTAGCTACAGCTAAGGTAATGTACTAAGAGAAGGGTGATAAACAATGAGTATAAAAAGGCAAGATTTATTTATTCAGAGAAAAGGGATACTGAGCGGCCAGAATGAATATTCTGGTCCATCTAATATCAACTAAAAAGGATGCTTAATGGCAAATATCTCTTAAGATTACTCAATTCCAAGTTTCCATCACTATTTTCCCTGCAATACTTACCCTACCTGTGGCTCTGTGTACTATCAGGCTCATCTTAATAAACTCTTAAAATATACACTAAATGTTGTGGGGCTTAGGGTCAGAAAGACCTGAGTTTTGGTCCCAGTTCTGCCAGTTTTGAACTTGAGTATGCTATTTAACTTCTTTACATCTCAGATCCCTTTTCTGTTAAGGTGCACATTCATATTTTCCTATACCTCTGCCAGTTTAAAAAAGATTAAAATTACTATACAGTCCGTATGGGAAATAGTTACTTACTTCTCTATCTACAGTTCGAAACATCTGGTTGATCACACCTTCCAAAAAAAAAGTCATGGCTTCCCACTGCACGAATGAAGATGAGAAGATGGAGCAGAGATTTCCTTCTCCAGTTCCAGTTGCAGAACAGGCTTTTAAAACACACACACATAAACACTTATCAGTACTGAAGTATCACAAAAGACACAGAGAGACATTGGGGCCTTAAAGACCACCTGGTAATCTCATGGTTGAAGGAACAGGGTACTCTTACCCACTTCAGCTTGGGTAAAAGAAAAGAATGTGCTGCAAAGGGGTACATGAAGATTCCTAATCCTGCCTTCACTTGTAACCAGTCATCTGGATTCACCTCTATGAGCCTTGTGATACAACTATTTTGAGTACTGAATGAGAATATGCATGTAAGCATCAAAAACACTGCCTGGCCCATTACAGGCACTTGATTAATTTCTCCTCTCTTTCCCCTGTCTACAAAAATCTAAGTAATTAAATATTTGAGACCATAAAGAATCTTTTTCCAATAAGGAAATGATATAAGATACAAAACACTAACAGCCTCATGACAACTCGAAGGGCTGTCTAGAGAACTGTGCCATCCTTTGAACTCACAAATACCACCAAAGCACACCACTTAAATACCAAGGCAAAGGTAAAAAGATTTGTAAATTGTATGTTTTGCTTACATACAGCACTCCCATTTACTAGCTTCATTTAGTAACACATTTGGGCCTCCTCAAACTTTTAAGTTGCCAAATGTCAAAGACCTTTGTAAATTCAAATACCAGAGTCAATCGTAAATTCAGAGTCAACTGTCAGAGTCAATTGTCAGAGTCAATTGTAAATTCAACCGACTATTAAATCTCACAAATGTCAAGTAACTAGTATGCTTGGAAATTGACCAACAGTGCAGAGCTTCTCTAAAGCAGTGACTTGCACTAATTTACCCTTTCTTGCTTTATTAATACTGTCGCATGAAGCCTGCATTAATAAGATGACAGAAGATATGGAGTAGAGAGAAGTTACTTGGCTGATACATTTTGGTAAAGAGGGGTTATTTTGATTTTATATAAAATGCAATTTTCCAAAGGTTTTTTGGTAACTGAGTGATATGGAAAGGCCCTGTACTGTTCCTGCTAAAGAACTGGGTTGACCAACCTGGGCAACTTGGCGAGACCTCGTCTCTACAATAAATAAAAAAAATTAGCCAGGCGCAATGGCACATGCCTACAGTTCCTTCCAACTACTTGTAAGGCTGAGGTGGAAGGATCACCTGAGCCCAACAGGTCCAGGCTGCAGTGGCTGTTAAGTATGCCACTGCATTCCAGCCTGGGCAACAGAGTGAGACTCCGACTCAAAAAAAAAAAACTTGGTTGAAGAGTTTTACAAGTTAGGTCTAAACATGCAATTTGTTAAGATGGTGCCTGAAGTGAAGCAATAAAATCACCAATAAACAATTGGCTGACACAGTCAGAAAAAATAAATGAGGGCACAACTGATAAGGACATGGTGTTATCCTAATTTAAACAAATATAAAATGTGGTCTCATTTGCTTTGTGTGTACCAATGAAAATGTTCATTCCCTAGGATGGAATTAGATAGTGAGCAAAGCTATTTTTTTTTTTGGAAACATGATCTTGTTCTGTCAGCCTGGCTAGAGTGCAGTGGTGTGGTCATAGCTCACTACAGACTCGAACTCCTGGACTAAAGCAATCCTCCTGCCTCAACCTCTCAGGTAGCTGCATGCACCATCACGTCCATCTTTTTGTAGAGATAGGGTCTTGCTATGCTACCCAGGATAGCCTCAGAACTCCTGGCCTCAAGCAGCCCTCCCCTTGTAGCCTCCTAGAGTGCTGGGACTATAAACACAAACTACTGCACCTGACCAGCAAGGCTTTTTTTTTTTTTGAGGTGACTCCTCACTATGTCATCCAGCTGGTGTGCAGTAGCACCATCACAGTTCATTGCATGCTTGACCTTTTGGGCTTAGGCAATCCTTCCACCTCAGTCGCCCAAGTAGCTAGGACTATAGGTGCTCACCATCACACCCAGCTAATTTTTTTTTTTTGTAGAGATGAGGTCTCACTATGTTGGCTAGGCTGGTCTCCAAAGCACTGGGATGATGGGCATGAGCCACTGTGCCCAGCCTTGTTTTTTTTTTTTAACCTGCAGTGGCATGATCATGGCTCACCACTGCCTTGACCTCCTAGGCTCAGGTGATCCTTCCACCTCAGTCTCCTGAGTAGCTGGGTCTACAGGTGCATGCCACCTTGCCTGGCCAATTTTTTATTTTTTAGTAGAGATAGGGTCTTGTTCAAGGGATCTTTTTACCTCAGCATCCCAAGTATTTTATAGGTGCATGCCACCACACCTGGCTAATTGCCTAATTCCTTTGGTAGAAACAGAGTCTGTTGCCCAGGCTGGTCTTGAACTCCGGGACTCAAGCAATCCTCCCACATAGGTCACCCAAGAGTGCAGGGATTATAGTCACCCAAGAGTGCAGGGATTATAGGTGTGAAATACTATGCCTGATCAGTAAGGCTATTTTTTTTTTTTGAGTTGGAGTCTCACTCTGTCGCCCAGACTGGAGTGCAGTGGCACGCTCCCGGCCACCGCAACCTCGACCTGCTGCGCTCCGGCGATCCTTCCGCCTCAGCCTTCCAAGTAGCTGGAACTACAGGTGTGCACTACCACGCCCAGCTAATTTTTTGATTTATTGTAGAGATGAGGTCTCGCCAAGTTGCGCAGGCGGGTCTCGAACCCGCAGGTTCAGGCAATCCACTCACCTCAGCCTCCCAAAGTGGTGGGATTACAGGCTGAGCCACCGAGCCCGGCTATTAAGGCTATTTTAACAGTATTAGTATATTGTCTGACTGTGGCTCAGGTTTATTTCCTATGTGCAGTTTTGGTATTGTTACAAATCTTCAATGATGTTCAGTAATGAAAAAAAAACTTACAATTTACAGATCCAGTATCAACAGAAGTTGAAAGCTGATACTTTAACCATTCCCCAGCCATCTGGAAGCTAGTCTTGGGATCCAAACGACATGCCAGCCTCATCACCTCTCCTTGTTGGGCCCGGGAGGCTGCCAAGAGAAAAATGCCAAAGGAATGACATGAATCAATAACTGGCATAAAACAGGCACTTAGTTAATGTTTATTCATTTCCCATCCCCAGAGAAAAGTTTTCAGAGGAGGTGTTTAGCTGACTTGTGCTTTGAATGCAACAATCACTCAATAAAGCTTTATTGAGTTAATGAATTCAGAAATTAGTTTCTGGTTTCTGTTGTAATTAAAAGGAAATCAGGCTCTTCTTCCTATAGCCCAGCCCAGGCTGCTCTGCCTATGGAGCAGCCTGTTCTGTCATTTCAGTAAACTTAAAAAAAAGAAATCAGGTAGGTAGGAATGTCAATGATACAGCTGCGATGGAAAATAGTCTGGCAGTTCCTCAAAGTATTAAACATGGAATTGCCACATTATCCAGCAATTCTGTTCCTAGAGGAATAAGAACATATGTCTATCCAAAAGTTTGTATACAAACGTTCACAGCAGCATTATTTTTAAAAGCTAGAAGTGGAAATAACTCAAATGTCCATCAACTGAAGAATATGTGAATAAAATGTGGTATATCCATACAATGAAATATTATCAGCAACAAAAAGAAATGAAGCCGGGCTTGGTGGCTCAGCCTGTAATCCCAGCGCTTTGGGAGGCTGAGGTGA
>NW_007245920.1:9110-23007 GCF_000164805.1 Carlito syrichta
GTAATTGGAGGCATATGGTCCTTTGCATCCATTGCTTAATTACATTTAAGAATTTACTCCTTTTTTGTCATTTTAAATAATTGCCTCATAACACTAAGACATTGCTATTTGTTCATTTGCAGGAACCATTGGCGTTAGCGAGTGGGGCTCTGCCAGACTGGTGTGAACAGTTAACCAGCAAGTGTCCTTTTCTAATTCCATTTGAAACTAGACAGCTTTATTTCACATGTACAGCATTTGGTGCATCAAGGTAGGAAGTGTGTCTTTTAATATTTTTAGAATAAATTTTTTTGTGTTACATTATTTCAAAATGTATACCACAAAGAGGACCCCCCCAAAAACACAGAATTTACTTATTTAAAAGTTAATTCTTACATATTTAAACTCGTCACCTTTGAAGTACCCTTCGTTTGATGCAATATGCCTGTTGAGACACTTTTTCCCCTGCTCAAAACAATTTTTCTTTAAGAAATTTTATTTTGTTATAGAGATGTGGGGTACAAGTAAGGATTAACTACATAAGTAGACTGAATGCAGGTGAAATTTGAGCTTCTAGGTGGCCCTTACTCACCCTGGTGGTGGACCAGTATCTCCTTTGTGTCAAAACCGTTTTTTGGGTTTTTTTTTGAGTTGGAGTCTCACTCTGTCACCCAGACTGGAGGTAATGCGCACCTTTAATTCCAGCTACCTGGAAGGCTGAGGCGGAAGGATCGCCGGAGCCCAGCAGGTTGAGGCTGCGGTGGCCGGGAGCATGCCACTGCACTCCAGTCTGGGTGACAGAGTGAGATTCTAACTCAAAAAAAAAAAATAAAAGAAATGAAGTAATGATATATGCTACAATACAGCTGAATCTTAAAAACATGCAAATGAAAGAAGGCAGTCACAAAAGACCATATACTGTGATTCTATTTATATGAAATGTTCAGAATAGGCAAAACGTAGAGACAGAAGTACATCACTGGTTGTCCAGGGATAGGAGGGATGAGGGGACTGGGGATGACTTCCAAAGGGTACGGGGTTTTGAGATCATGAAAATATTCTAAAATTGATAGTGGTTGCACAACTCTATAAAAATACAAAAATTACTGAATTATGTACTATAAGTAAGTGAATTTTTGTATAGTAAATGAGTTTTGTTAGCAGTAAAGCTGTTTTTTTTTTTTATTTAATAAAAGGAGGCCAGGCATGATGTCTTACGCCTATAATCCCAGCACTTTGGGAAGCCGAGGTGAGAGGATTGCCCAACCTCATGGGTTTGAGACCAGCCTGGGCAACTTGGTAAAACCTCATCTCTACAATAAATGAAAAAATTAGCCAGGCATGGTGGCGTATGCCTGTAGTTCCAGCTACTTGGAAGGCTGAAACAGAAGGATCACTTGAACCCAGTAGGTCGAGGTTGCGGTGGCTGTGAGCATGCCATGCACTCCAGCCTGGGTGACAGAGTGAGACTCCAACTCAAAAAACAAAAACAAAAAGGAAATCAGGCTAGAGAAAATCCATAACAAAATTAGGATATTAGGATAAAATTTTTTTTCCCTACTCTTTTTAGGAAGAAAGAACAACAAAGATGGTATTTAATCCTAAGTAAGAACAAAACTCAAAAGTGTCTTAAGTATGGCTACTCTCTCTAAACATCAGTGTCCAAAGACCATGGGCTTGTGGTGTGGACCAGGGAACACTATGGTCGGAAGGCAATTCTAGTACCCTTCTGCAATGGGAAACTAGAGCTTCAGCAAGCTGCTGTCCAAATGTGGAAATCTTTTTGTTGTTGTTGTTGGATGTCACTGTCATTCAGGCTGCAGTACAGTGACACGATCACGGCTCACTGCAGGTTCAACCTCCTGGGTTCAGGCAATCCTTCCACCTCAGCCTTCTGAGTAGCTGGGACTACAGGTTCGTGCCACTATGACGGGCTAATTTTTATTTTTTTGTAGAGACGAGGTCTCTCTGTGCTACCTAGGTTGGTATTGAACTCCTGGGCTCATGTGATCCTCCTGCCTCAGCCTCCCTAAGTGCTAGGATCACAGGTGTGAAGCTACCACTTCCAGCCCAAATTGGGGGAGCATTAATAAGAACCTCAAACAACGTACACCATGATTTATAACACCAGATGGCATTCTTAGACTGCTGGGTGAAATTTCAGGTCAACATCACTTACAGTTGAAGAAAGCATTGAAGTCCTCATCACTATCAAAATCAAATCGAGAATATTCGCAGCTAGGGTTATCTGTTTTTGAAGGAAAACCCATCTGGAAAGAGAAAGGTAATCAGGGTAGGAGATGAAACAGACCTACTGTAAGTGTTTAAGCTTTAGGAGCTCAAGCGCTTTTTGATTTATTAAAGAAGAATTAAGGATTTGCATGAGATATTTTATGATAAACAATGGCTTTGGTTCTACCACTTTGCCCACAGTTCCAATATTCCTGATAGTGGTAGAAAAGAGAACACTTTCAGTTGATACCCTCTCCTCAGGGAGAATTAATTTCTTGAATTGTTTGAGGGTCTATCAGTATGAAGATGTCCCAAGACAAAGTGATAATTCAGCATGCAGTAAGGAAAAAAAGAATTGAGAACTACTTGTCTCAAATGGTGAACAGAGAACATGTAGAACTTAGATGTTTCATTCAAAAAAGTATGAATACCATGGAAGATAATCAGAACACAGCGTGTGTGCTATGTGCTAGGTGAATTCCTTGGGCAAGTAAGGAGACCCTTGAATGGGGTTTCATTCTCTGACTTTACAAATCAAGATTAAGAATCTGTCAATTGCAAGAGCTGCTAGCAGAGTTCAGGGAATTCATAAGCAACTCTCTACTAAGGAACTAAGTGATCTTTACTTCCACTCTCATTCCCGTCTCATTTGTCTTCTTCTCACTTGACCTTCAGAAACAATACTTAGATGTTATATCCTCTTAGAATCTTCCTGACTCCAGCCTCCTATGTACTTCCAAAGCATTCTGCTTTTACCCCCTGAACAGCAGTTATCACATTGTAGGGTTACTACTCTTGCCCTAGCACCCAGGCCAATACTTGATATATAAGTGCTCTAAAATATAGAAGAACAGTTATAATAACCAGTATGGTCTGAGAATAATATGTCAGATGAAGGAATCTTAGTGATGAAGGACTGCCAATGATGCTGATCGGTCTTGTTATGTGTATTCATCTCCACTCCACATGTTTAGATTACCATTATATACCTTGACCAAATTAGTCATAGAAGCACGAAGATATTTCGGTAACATTGCTAACAGCAAAGGATCACGGGATAGGATCTCATGCCTGAAGAGGGCTCCCCAAGTAATCTGAGTTGAAGAGCGTAGAAACTAAAGGGAAAAAAAAAAAAGAATGGAAAATCTCAGTTTAAGGATTTGGGTTTTATATAATCAAGATTATTACTTAGCAACTATCAGTTACATTTTTTCATAGAAATAAATCTGTATGAAACTGTGAAACTGTATTGCCATGGAACAGTAATGACTGCTCACTATGGACGACATGTTAATAAGACGGGCTGTGGGTCAGGAGTAATTACTGGATTATGGGTTGAATTTTACCACTTTCTCTCCAAAGCAGAAAAAAACTGGAATCTCAGAGTGATATTAGAAGGAAAATCTTGAACTTGGTAAAATTAATTTTATAATAACACATTTAATCAGACTTTTGTTTTTAAAATATCCTAGCCTGTAATCCCAGCACTTTGGGAGGTGGAGGTGAGAAGATTGCCTGAGCCCAGGAGTTCAAGACCAGCCTGGGCAACTCGGCAAGACCTCATCTCTAAATCAAAAAATTAGCTGGGCATGCTAGCACACGCCTGTAGTTCCAGCTACTTGGAAGGCTGAGGCAAAAGGATCACCTGAGCCCTGCAGGTCGAGGTTGTAGTGGCTGTGAATATGACAGAGTGAGACTCTGACTCAAAAAAAAAAAAAAAAAAAAAATCCTTATAACTTTAGTACCAAATCACTGGGGCATACCTCACATCTGACTGAGTATAATCAGAACATTACCTGCTGACCTAGACAATACATTGCTGAGTCAGGAAGAAGATCATATCAGTCTCTTAATGAAATGACTCAATTGTCATTCCCCAGGGCCTGAAGAGTCATTTTAGACATAAGCTTCAATAATAATTCAGGCTGTAGTACTTGGTATTGGTTCACCTAACTAAAATTTTGAGAAATTAGCTGCATAAAGTTTACCTGACTTGGGTGGGTTGTGAAAGCAAGAAAAGATTCCAGGTATTTTCCGAAGTTTGCTGGTGTTTCTACATCAGAATCTATGCCCTGCAGGAGAAAAATAGAGAAAAAGACCACTATATTAATGATGTTGATTGGGGGAAGGGAAGAGAAAGAGCAGAGGAATAATAAAACAGGTAAGTTAAACCCTCAAAAAAGTTTATTTGAAAGGACTTTGAACATTCTTTTGGCTAAAGAAAGGCATCATTTCAAGGGCTGAAATATAGGAAAGCTACTTTGCCTCCTCGTCATCAGTAAAACCCTTTCTGAGGTCAAATAATAAAATGGAAATTGCAGAAAGAAAAAAAATCTTATTAGTTCTTCAGACCTAGCCTGTTCATATCTCTGTGATTCAACCTACTAAAATAACTACCCAACAGTATATAAATTATGTCTGACACTATCCTCTCTTACCATTTTTTTTTTTTTTTGAGTTGGAGTCTCACTCTGTCGCCCAGACTGGAGTGCAGTGGCCGCTCCTGGCCACCACAGCCTCGACCTGCTGGGCTCTGGCGATCCTTCCACTGTCAGCCTTCCAAGTAGCCAGAATTACAGGCATGCGCCACCACGCCCAGCTAATTTTTTTATTTATTGTAGAGATGAGGTCTTCGCTGCCCAGGTGGGTCTCGAACCCGCGGGCTCAGGCAATCCACTCACCTCAGCCTCCCAAAGGCGCGGGATTACAGGCTGAGCCACCGAGCCCGGCTCTCTTACCATTTAAGTCACCACAAAAAAGGCATAACATCTGTTCCAATATCCTATCTTCCAATATGTAAGACTGAGTATTAAATATTTCTCTATTAACAGGTTTTTCCAGGTCAAAAGAAAAGTTTTCATTTATGATCCAATATTATATCCTTTAGATTGGGAAATAGGTTATTAATTCAAGTCCATGTTTCACAGGCTAAAAGAACATAAAGGGTAATGCCCTCAGTAGATCAATGTTCTACAAGTACCAAAATTCCTAAGAACAGTAACCTGACTTTATGGAAAAAGATGTGGATGTCTGCTATTGATGCAATTCTTTTATTATTATATATATAATAACATGTATTATATATACACTATAACTTTCTAAATATTCTCCCCAAATGGCCCTGCACCTCTCCAGAAAGCAAGTGCCAGCTCACCAGCAATGCACACAGCTGATTGCCCAGCGCACACAACACCTGACAGAGTCTCTTCAGGAAGACATAGTGTTTTTCTACCAAGCCACCTCCATCAGCAGTCCTGGAAGATGAGAGAATTCCTTATACCACTGATATAATAAAAAAGACTGTAATAAAAACATGGCTTTGTGTCTCATTTCTCTAAGTCACTTAGTTCAGGACTATAATTCAGTAGAATACAAACAGCTCTGCTAAATTAAAAAAATTTTTGTACCTTATTTGGTGGCAAAACCTGACCTGAAATGACATAGGACTATTCACGTTAATAATAACTAGTGTGAATAGCAGTCATATTAGTTGTCTTCTGGAGGCCACAGAGTATAATATAAAAAGCATGGGCCTTGGGATAAACAAGGCCTACGCTCTAGTAATGTTGAAGGGCAGGCAGTATGGTATTATGGTTTCCAGTGCAGGCTCTGGAACAGACTTTCTCTGTTTGAATCATATCTTTACTAATGGAGTGTATGGTATGGTACCCAAAGCATAAATGAAAATGGGACACCTCAGTGTAAATGTCATGGTCTCTACAGAACTAAGAATCGGACATAGAAACAGTAACTACACAAAATACATGTTATTCACTTAATTAACAGGATCCATTAAAAACAGCTGCAGTCTCCATAGGAAAGAAAGCCATGATAAATGTGTATGAGAATGAATTGTAAGAGATTTTAAGTAATACATATGTGTCTCACATCTTTTCATTTCTTCTTGGGACCAAAAGTGAATAATATCAAAAAGAGAGTGTTACAACAGCTTCAACTATTTGTAATACATAGTTCTATCTGACTTCCTGGTAAGAAACACAAATTAGAAATGCTTTAATATTTTCCAGAGCAATTGGAAGAAAATAAGTAGAAGTTATTACAGGCATACATCGCTTATCAATAGGGATACAATCTGAAAAATGCGAACATCATAGTGTACTTACACAAACCTAGATGGTACAGCCTACTACACACCTAGGCTACATGGTGTAGCCTGTTTCTTGTAGGCCACAAACCTGTACAGCATGTTAGTGTACCAAATACTGCGGGCAATTATAACACAATGCTAAGTATGTATGTATCTAAACATTAAAAAGGTACAGAAAAAGAAGGATATAAAAGATTAAAATAATGGTACACCTGTCTGGGGCACTCCCCATGAACAGGGCTTGCAGGGCTAGAAGTCACTCTGGATAAGTCAGTGAGTAGTGACTGAATGTAAAGGCCTAGCACATCACTGTACACTACTGCAGACTTTTTTCTTTTAATTTTTCTTTTTTTCCCCTCTAACCTGCTTTAGAGAAGGCTGTGGACTTTATATATCCTGTACACTTAGGCTACAGTAATTTTTAAAAAATAAATATTCTTTTATCAATAATAAATTAACCTTAGCTTTTACTTTTTTACTTTATAAACATCTAAATTTTTTAAAACTCTGATTCTTCGTAATAACACTTAGCTTAAAGCACAAATACGTTGTACAGCTGTACAAAAAATATTCTCTTTATATCCTTCTTCTGTAAGCTTTTCCATTTTTAAAACTTTTCTTTTTTCTTTTAAAACTTTTTTGTTAAATACTAAGGCACACACGTTAGCATAGACCAACATAGAGTCAGAATCATCAAGCACTGCCTTCCACCTCCATATCTTGTTCTACTGAGAGGTCTTCAGAGGTAATAACATGCATGAAGTGGTTATCTCCTATGACAATGTCTTCTTCTGGAATACCTTCTGAAGGAACTGTCTGAGGCGAGGCTGTTTTATAGTTAACTTTAAAAAAAAATAAGTAGAAGGAATATACTCTAAAATAATGATAAAAAGTAGTACAGTAAATATATAAATCAGTGATATAGCAGTTTATTATCAAATATTATATATTATGCATAATTGTATGTGCTATACTCATATTACTGGCAGTGCAGGTTTGTTTATATCAGCATGACCAAAACAGATGAGTAATGGCACTGTGCTATGATATTATGTCACTAGATAAGAATTTTTGGCTCCATTATGGGACCACCAATCTGAACACATTATGTCATTATGCAGCACATGACTGTATTTCAGTATGTAGAATGTGTTTTATGCACACATCTCTTAGTTTGTTCCTGCTGCTTCCAAGGGCCTCAGCATTTCAGATATTGACTGCTTTTAAGAGGAAAGCAGGGAGTATCTGGAGTTCTGCACTCAAGGCAGGCCCTGGGATAGACTCTAGTACAGCAGTCAGAGAATTCTCAGGCCTAGACACCAATGCTACTTTAAAGGTCCATAGATTATCAGAAGCAGAAGAGAGAATCAAGGCAATGAGTTATCTGTGGAGGACAGTGAAGGTGAGTGGGTGCTGAGTCAACAGCCACAGTTTATCTCCAGCATAAGGTCTTTAAAAAGACTAAACAGTTCTTCTAAGATTGCCGGATTTTCTTATCCAAAAACATTGCCATTTGACTGCTAGCATTTAAGATAGGAACTTCAGATATGTAAATTAGGACCTCTCAGTAAAATTGAAAAATGACAAATCAGACAACAGACTGAAAAGTAAAGATACTCACTGTGCAGCAGAGAGTATATAATGCATGGCAACATCTCCAAATAAGACCATCAGGGGCTTCCGGTCTTCCAACTTGCCCTAGACCCAATTTTAGAAAAACAGTCACATAAACTATATTATTAAAAGCTTAAAAGTACCAACATCTTCTATGTTTATATAATCAAATTTATTAACTTCATAATTTCTCATATAACCCAAGGCTTAGAACGCTAGAAAAAAGCCGACTCTTTAAAACTAAATCTGGGTAAGTCTACATTTTAAAATGTGTTGGGCAATAATGCTGATATAACAGCAAATAACATCTGTAGGTAACATTCCTACAGAGAAAAGAGTCAAGGTCTCATTTGTTAGCCAAGACATAAAAAGTTAGTATAGTCACCATCGAAGATTTCTTGACATAACATTAAAGGGGATTTAAAGCCTGTCGCAGTGGCTCAAGTCTGTAAACCCAGCACTTTGGGAGGCCGAGATAAGGGGATTGCCTGAGCCCACAGGTTCGAGAACAGCCTGGGAAAAAAAAGAAAAGAAAAGAATAAATGGGCCTTAACTTTAACATTACTTTTTTTTGAGTCAGAGTCGCGCTCCATCGCCCAGGCTAGAGTGCAGTGGCATGCCCACGGCCACCGCAGCCTCGACCCCCTGGGCTCAGGCAATCCTTCCACCTCAGCCTTCCAAGTAGCCGGAACTACAAGCACGTGCCATCACACCCAGCTAATTTTTTGATTTATTATAGAGATGAGGTCTTGCCAAATTACCCACTCTGGTCTCAAACTCAGATTACTCTCTCACCTCAGTCTCCCAAAGTAGTGGTATTATAGACGTGCCTGGCCTAACATTACTTTTATATTTTAAGTGTAAAGTACCAAAAAAAATCACAGCTCTTTCAAGAACCAAGTATCCTGACAAACCTCTGTATATTCTGACAATGAAATATTGGCAAATTCCTGTCCAAAGGGATTAGAAGCAGGCAGTAAGTTGGCCTTAGGGGGAAAAATCCCCAAACCTTTAAATGTCTTTCTGCCACAACATACAATTAAAACACATAGACAGTCAACATCAGAGACTGAAGATAAAAGTCAGTTTGAAGTGGTAACTTACTTTTCTGCTGACTGCAATGAGAAGACACTCAGCTGCTCCCAATTGAAGTTCCTGTTCATTCAGAAGCAGGCACAGTATCTCCAGAAGTTTACAATTTTCAGCAGTAATGTGACTCATAGACACCCAGTCGATGTAGCCTGCTAGAGTATTCAATGCTGCAACTCCTACTCGACAGTTTGCTTGAGCCTGCATGAAATGAAATTAACTTTTGACCCTGAAGTCCTTACTAACAGATAAGAAAGCTGTGGTTACAAGTGAACTTCTATTTTCTAATTCCAAAAAAAGAGTTTTAAAAAATGTACTCATCTAACAGTCACAGATAGGGAACTCAAAGGTTTTCTTCTGGTACACAATCACTTCTCAAACAATGACATTCTCCACATCCATCAGTAAGACCATATCAGCATGTGTGGTCATTTTATTTTTTTAAAGAAATCTCAAATATTATGTTATTTTCCTTCCACCATACCTCAGAGATCATACACATTCAAAAAACAACCAAGGCTTCCTCCTTCCACCAGGTACATGCATTCCTTCACCTAAAAGTCTCAAAAAAGTTTCCCTCCAACTCCACAAAGAACCCTTACCTTTGACTCCTGAGAAGTATCTGTCTTCTGAAAGAAAAGAAGTAAAAGGATCCAATTTATTTAAAGAACAAAAGGCTACATAATAACTTTCTACTTCCATAATCAAGGTCCCTGAATGGTTCTTAACTACAGATGCAATTTTTAAACTTGGAAAAAAAAAAATACAACTTTACTAAGAACACTTAACTGATATTACCTAAGAACAGGTTAAAACCAGAAACAAAATTAAATGAACACAATTTATGACCATCTATGCATGGCATAACTGTAAGAAAACCATATATACAAAAATATTAGACGTTAAATACATAAAAATAATGACTGTTTAGTAAATGTACAAATATGGTTGATTTTCATCCTTATATTTCAAATCGCACGAAATATTAAATGATATTTGTAACTTACAAGTATATAAAATCAATATTTTCTTAAATTAACACCTGAAGGCAGTTAAAAGAGAAATAATACAAGTAGGTACAACAACTGCTTGAAGTATCTGAAAGCGCTTCACCATTGGGATCATAAAGGATTTGTTTTACAATTCCTTTTCTCACCTTTCAAGTGATTTTTTTTAAAACAACAAAAACAAGTATTCCATCAGTTATCAAGCAGAGGTGTTGATGGGGGCAGAAATGAGTAGAACTGTCTTACCAGCATCCACAGATGCTGCCCCAGAAAGAAAAGAGATCTAAGTGACAACAGCCAAGTCCAACCTCTATCCTTCACTCCAACAAATCCTCTGGGCCACCTGGCACCAGAAGAGAGAAAGCTTTTACATCCCATCTCTGTTTACCATTCAATCCACCCACTTCCCAATTGGGAAGGTGAAGGAATGGAAGTAAAAAGAACTAGGAGGGAACTGAGAAGTTCAAGGTACAAAGGCTGGCTCTTAGTATGCTCTGGTCTTAGGCAGAAAGTGGTAGCCTGGTTTAACAGTGGAGAGAACTGAAGCCACAGCTAAGGGAAGGAGACCACAGTGAATATGTATCTACCCTGGGTGAGAGCCACCACCTACCAGTTCTACCCTGGCATATGCTCCATTGGCTAGGGTTCCAGGGAATATAAAACTACTCATAATCTGAAAGTATTTGAAAACCAATGAATTTCACAAAATATTATAGTTGTGAACAGAAGATTACTTTTTTTTGAGAAAGCAGGATTTATTGAGAGGACAGAAAAGCTCCTATAGTGGGAGGGGACCCGAGGGGGTTACCCAGAAAATTACTTTTAATGTTACAGTATTGTGTTTTTCTTCTAAAACATATGGCCATTCATTAAAATGCAATTACTAACACTGTCTAAAGTGTAGCTTTACATATCCTAACTTTTCCCAAAAAAGTTCCTTTAATATTCTACAAATATCAGTGTTCATAATTTCTTTCTTTCTTTTTTTTTTTTTTTTTGAGTTGGAATTTCACTCTGTTGCCGAGGTTGGAGTGCAGTGACACACTCCAGTCAAGCCACTGTAGTCTTGACCCGCTGGGCTCAGGTGATCCTCCCACCTCATCCTTCCAAGTAGCTGGAACTACAGTTATGCACCACCATGCCTGGCTAATTTTTTGATTTATTGTAGAGACAAGGTCTCGTCAAGTTGCCCAGGCTGGTCTCAAACCCATGAGCTCAGACAATCCTCTCACCTCCACCTCCCATGACCAGCTAGCAATTTCTAAACTTATCTAGATAATCAGAGATGATATCATCCTGCAGAGCTGAAATATCTCTCTTCTGTCAAATGCTAACCTTTCAAATCAAAGGATTTTTTCCTAATAAAATGTATTTACTGGCTGGGCTCAGTGGCTCAGTCTGTAATCCCTCGTTTTGGGAGGCCGAGGTGAGTGAATTGCCTGAGCCTACGGGTTCGAGACCCGCCTGGGCAACTTGGCGAGACCTCATCTCTACAATAAATCAAAAAAATTAGCCAGGTGTGGTAGCGTGCACCTGTAGTTCCAGCTACTTGGAAGGCTGAGGCGAAAGGATCTCTGGAGCCCAGGAGGTCGAGGCTGCGGCCACTGCACTCCAGTCTGGGCGGCTGAGTAAGACTCCAACTCGGAAAAAAAAAATTTATTTACTGAAAGCCACTACTACTACCCTACTGCTGTTTCTTAGATTATGAAATATATCAGTTTCACCGGGCATGGTGGCTCACGCCTGTAATCCCAGCACTTTGGGAGGCGGAGGCAAGAGGATTGCCTGGGCCCACAGGTTCCAGACCAGTCTGGGCAACATGCCAAGAACTATTTTATTGTCTCTACAATAAAAAAAAATTAGCTGGTTGTGGTGTCACATGTCTGTAGTTCTAGCTACTTGGAAGGCTGAGGTGGAAGGATTGCCTGAGCCCAGTAGGTCGAGGCTGCGGTGGTGGTGAACAGCGTGCCACGGCACTCCAGCCTGGGCCACAGAGTGAAACGCTGACACAAAAAGACAAAAAATAAATATATCAGTTTCAGAAAAAATTGTTCTGTGTCTTAGTCTAATAACTCGACTTAGGGATAAAACACATCTGATCTTCTATTCACCTAAGTCGATCCATGTTTAAAAAAAAGATTCTCTCCTAGGCAGGTCCTCTCCACATGACAATTGTTCCCCTTCTCCTAAGTTAATCTTCCTAGTGAAAAACAAAAAGAATACTGCCCCCAACTCTCAACACACACAGGTTTTTAAATGCAGATATTTTCTTGATGTTTGCTTTTGAAGAATCTTAGGGAGATATTCTAGAGAAATCCATTACTATATAGTAAAAAGAATGGGTTATGAATTCCACCAGAATCATTTATTAGAAAAAAGGATCTTCAATAATTATTCCCTAAACCTTTGGAAACAATACCTTCTGACTTTGGGGCTGTTTTGAGGATTAAATAACATATAAAGTATAAACAAGTGCATTCAGCCCTACCTATTCTATCTGTGAATTCAACCAACTTCAAATCAAAGATAAAAGATACAATAAATACAAATTTTAAAAATATAGTGTAATACCAATTTACATAGTATACATTACATTAGGCATTATACATAATCTAGGGATCGTTTAAAGTCTATGGGAATATAAGATTACATGCAAATACTATGCCATTTTATATAAGGGACCAGCGTACCAGGGGATTTTGGT
Organism: Carlito syrichta; assembly: GCF_000164805.1. Lineage (NCBI taxonomy): Eukaryota > Metazoa > Chordata > Mammalia > Primates > Tarsiidae > Carlito > Carlito syrichta. The sequence goes on from NW_007245920.1 coordinate 21,844, forward strand.
GAGGGGTGGGGAAGTGCCTGGAACTGGTTCCCTGAGGATACCAAGTGACAACTGTATATAGGATATATTATTAGGCACTCACTGTGAATTCCTCCTCTCCCTAAAACCTCATAGCACCTTTTCCTCAGTCGGTATTAGTATCTAGTGCTTCCGTAAAATTAGACCCAGTCGGGCTCAGTGGCTCAGCCTGTAATCCCGCGCCTTTGGGAGGCTGAGGTGAGTGGATTGCCTGAGCCCACGGGTTCGAGACCCGCCTGGGCAGCGAGACCTCATCTCTACAATAAATCAAAAAATCAGCCAGGTGTGGTAGTGCATGCCTGTAATTCCAGCTACTTGGAAAGCTGAGGCGGAAAGATCGCTGGAGCCCAGCAGTCGAGGCTGCGGTGGCCCGGGAGTGGCCACTGCACTCCAGTCTGGGTGACAGAGTGAGACTCTACTCAAAAAAAAAAAAAAAAAATTAGACCCAATGTAACACCCAGAGGGATTAAAAAGAAAAACAACCAATTTAATTCACTCTATTTTGTGAAATAAGTATTTATAAAACTCTAGATCAAGGTTTTCCAACCTCAGTACTACTGACATTTTGGGTTGAATAATTCTCTTTGTTGTGGGGGGGCTGTCCTGTGCATTACAGGATGTTTAATCTCATCCCTGGCCTCTATCCACCACATGCCATTAGCAACCCCCCAGTTGTGACAACTAAAATGTTTCCAGGTATCACCAATGCTCCCTGAGGGGCAAAATCATACCCCCCAATGCTGTTTAGAATGATTATAACAGATTAACCTTCAAACGGCCTTCTTCTGAAAGGCACTTGCTACAATTGAAAATGGTTGAAAAAATAGTATCTGGTGCATCGTTTTCGGAGGAAGAAAAATCTCCTCATTAAGAATAAAACATCAGGAATTATGTAGTAAAGACTAGTAAACTTAGCCAGGCTCAATGGCTCGGCCTGTAATTCCGTGCCTTGGAAGGCTGAGGTGAGTGGATTGCCTGAGCCCGTGGGTTCGAGACCCATCTGGGTAGCTTGGTGAGACCTCATCTCCACAATGAATCAAAAAAATTAGGTGGGTATGGTAGCGTGCGCCTGTAGTTCCAGCTACTTGGAAGGCTGAGGCAGAAGGATTGCCGGAGCCCAGCAGGTCGAGGTTGCAGTGGCCGGGA
>NW_007245920.1:23027-53864 GCF_000164805.1 Carlito syrichta
GGGAGCGGCCACTGCACTCCAGTCTGGGCGACAGAGTGAGACTCCAACTCAAAAAAAAAAAAGACTAGTAAACTTGGTAGCTGGCCCACTACATTAGTGATAAGGACTAAACAGGATACCACAAATTAACAGGACGCCACCCTGACCTATCAGAAACCTGGGTTTTAAAATATTAAATATTAACTTCCACTTTCATTGTAAGAATTTTATTATAAAAGGAACTATTTTTTCTAGTAGACATGGAAATACATTGAACTGAATTTATTAGAAAATGAGTTCTAGTTTTTCTTGTCATTTCCCAGTTTTTTTTAAATGCTCATAAAATGGACTTTTCTTTTGCTGACCTAGACACTCTGGTTGCTTGCTGAAAGACAATTTTAACTAAAAACAAAAGCATATGTATTAGAAAACAGAACTTTTGTAGGGTGGAGTATATCTCTTACCACTTGCTGGTATTTGTTTACATTTTCTTGAAGTGTGTTAAGCAGAAAACTGAAGATTCTTTCCATGTTCTGGGTTAATGTTTGCTGGATGTCCCTTCTTCTTTGAGGGGGAAGTGTCTGAAAGGTCACTACATCTTCTGCCAGTCGCAAAAGGATGAACATCACTAATTCTGTCTGTGTCTCCTATACCAATAGAAATAAGCTAATTAAACAAGATGTCTTTTTTATTATAGGTATATCCAAAGGCTACTTTCTGTTACCAAAAACCAAAAAAATGCCCCTGAAGTTTATATATTGAACTGATACAGCTATATCTCATACCCCTTGTTTGGAAAGAGCGTCCAATTCTACCAGCATGTCAGGCCAATGCTGTGGCCATTCTCGTTTGATCATTTCTACTACAATTCGAGACAAAGCATCTTTAATATGGTTTTCCTCCTCCAAAATGTTCAACGTTCCCTGAAAAAGAACAAGAGGTATTAAGAGGTGTGCAAGAGCCGGGCTCGGTGGCTCAGCCTGTAATCCCGCGCCTTGGGAGGCTGAGGTGAGTGGATTGCCTGAACCCACGGGTTCGTGACCCGCCTGGGCAACTTGGTGAGACCTCATCTCTACAATAAATCAAAAAATTAGCCGAGTGTGGTAGCGCGTGCCTGTAGTTCCAGCTACTTGGAAGGCTCAGGTGGAAGGATCGCTGGAGCCCAGGGGGTCGAGGCTGGGGTGGCCAGGAGCGGCCAATGCACTCTAGTCTGGGCGACAGAGTGAGACTCCAACTCATTAAAAAAAAAAAAGAAAAAGAGGTGTGTAAGACTGAATGCCAGGGGAAAAAACATAAAAACTGGGCTGTAAAAGTATACAAAACTCATCATGAGGCCTGCTTTTAAACAGAACAAACCTGTTCTCCATGTCTGAGTCACTTGTCCTGCCTTCTCACTAATCATTCTTCCCACTTAAAGCTTAAGTGAGGGTTGTATCAGCTAATAAAATGGCTGTCAAACAGAGCCAGGAAGACATTGTTGTTCTTAACAAACTGAAGAGATTCTCATATCGATCATTTCAGTTTTTTAAAGAGCCAGAGTGGAAGAATATAGAAATAAGGATTACAGGGAGAGACTGGTAAATGGGAGGGTATAAAGGAGTGACTGAATATTTTACCCATAGTTCTAGCATTAGAAGACACAGAAGTATCAGAAAATATAGATCCTATCCTCATGCCCTTTACTTTAAAAAAAAGAGAAAAGGCTAGGTATTTTAAACATGTTTAAAGTCATATTCTAATGCTTGAAGCAAATTCATTCTGCATGTTTTTCATTAGTAAAACGGTTGTTTGGAATAAAAGGAAACAAAGTAGACAGTGTTTCCATCGAATTTGGATTAAGAATCTTATTTATTTGCTGAAAATGTTTCATCTCGTCTGTCTTATCTTTTGTTTTGTTTTTTTGATTCGGGTCTCACTTTGTCACCTAGGCTGGAATGTAGTGGCAGGACCATGGTTCATTGCAGCCTTGACCTCCTAGGCTCAGGAAATCCTTCTGCTTCAGTCTCCCAAGTAGCTGGGACTATAGGCAAGCGCCACCATGTCTGGCTAGTTTTTTGTTTTTCTATAGAGACAAGATCTCACTACGTTGCTCAGATTGGTCTTAAACACTTGGGCTCAAGCAATTCTTCCACCTTGGACTCCCAAAGTGCTGTGTTTATAGGCGAGAGCTACCATGCCTGACCTACCCTGTCTTTATAATTTTAAAAACAGAAGTCAACACACAAGGGTGATTAATTAAACATAGTAAGAAATGAATTAAGATTTATGCTATTTGACCTATTTCAAACAGTGAATTTTTATACAAACTCTACGTTGAAGAAAGTATACTTTGTCCAAACTACCCTGGAAACACATGTCTTCCAACCACCCATTCCTTACATTTGCAATCAGCTCCATGACACTGTTCTTCAGATAGACCTTCTCCAATCGAGACATGCTGTTCCACCGAAACCTGGCAACCAAAATGCATCAAGTAAACAGAACCACATTAGAAGTATACTTTTCACAAGAGAACAGCTTTGATTTCTGCGTTAGGTTATACTAGAAGTTTCATTAAATTATACTTTTGATCTTGTACCCTTCCAAAAAATGGACAAAAATAGTCCACATTTAACCAAATTGCCAAGATTCTGAAAATCTCAAGAAAAATTTTGAAAAATTCTCGAGAAAGGGTTTTATATATATTAGTCCACTAATTGGAATCCACACGGAGTTTGTGCCACAAATCTACTTTTCCCCATGATTTTGATAGGCCAAAAAAGTTGGAAGAAATTTTCAATTATTCTCACATAATCCTGCTTTGGATATGCCATTCAGAGAAGACACACATGAAAGAAAAGAGAGAGGGGTAGGTGGTGAAAGGGAGGGAGGAAGGAAAATAAGAAAGGAAGACAGAAGGACAGGCAGACATGGCACTAATCAGAGCTCTATTTACCCGTATAGGTATTGTTCTAAAAAGTCTTTGAGGGCTGCCAGCATGTAGTGGGAACTAATTAAAAGCTGGCTAAATGACTAGCAGCTATAATTTGTTGAATGTGTAATATGTACCACGTACTTAACATGGATGAAGAAACTGAAGAAAAGAAAGGTTAAGTCCTGAATGAGAGCTCCTGGGAGGTTCTGATAACATCTTGGAGATAACATCTTCTTGGGATTGCTCTTTTTCACTCCCTACAAAGCATCTCTATAGGTTATATAAGAAATAAAGATTCGCTGTCTCACAGACTTCACTGGTAATGTCCAAGAGCTTACTTGACAACGTGTTCCAGGATCTGAAGGCCAAAATGTCTGACGATGGCAATCTGTGTTTTCTCAGCCAACCTCAAGCCACAGGGCACACAGATAGGGCACTTTTCTTTAAACTCTTCACAAAACTGTAAGAAAAAAAGTTAGTGTTTCCTTCGGGAGCTAGGTGAGAGTAGAGACTAAAACAATTTCATCTCAAGAAACTCCAACCTAAGTTACATTTTTAAGTTGCAAAAACTAGATCAATATCAAATGAATAAAGAATTGGTAAATACTTCTTCCAGTTTGATAGTTCCAGATTTTCCATGCTTTGGCCAATAGTAGCCTTAATTTTTGCTTTGTTTTTAAATAGACCTAAAGGAAGAAAAACACCCCATGAAGTACATAGGGGTGAAATGATAGTTTTTAGGATTTGCTTTACAAAACGCTGGGCACAGTGGTTCATGCCTGTGATCCCAGCATTTTGGGAGGCCAAGGCAGGAGGATCGTTTGAGGCCAGGAATTTGAAACCAGCCTAGGCAACATAACTAGATTGAGACACCGCCATCTAAAAAATTAATTAATTAAAAACCTTTGAGGAAGGTAGAGGGTAGGGGGAGATAAAGCTTGTTTTGTGACCGAAACAAGCGGGATCACTGTAGTATTTGCTCCACTTGTGTGTTTATTTTAAACATTTCATAATAAAAAACAAATGAATCAAACCCAAGTACTTGATTCCAAACCCAGTATATATAAAACTTCCTCCAAGTGGCGCTCACTGTACTTTATTAAACAACATTACTTAAAATTTGTACAGCACAAGTATTTTCTCCTAAATGATTATTTCTCACAGCCCACATACATTGTTTGATGGGTGAATAGGCTCGAATTGCATTATCACCCCCAAACTGCAACAGGAGTCAGTCCCAGAGACAGAGCATAGGGGACTCCAGAAAACTGCTTTCAGGAAACCGAAGTGCCCTTGGTAAAATGCAAAGTGGTAGAAGTTAATCTCTGTGCAAAACAGTCTAAGAATATCAGACACTAATAAATACGAGAGGAAGGTGTGTGTGAGAATTAGCCCAGAAACGTCCAGACACAGATGAGGGTTAGCGAGAGATGTAAGGATGTACAAGGACACTAGAGAGGAGGGAGCTCGGTTAGGACAGGTCAGAGGAGGGTCAGCGGGAAAACGTTTAATGCAGGAGACCGTCAAGAACCAAGCTGGTGTTGGGGGCGGGATCTGCACGTGCGCCTCGGGAAAGCGAGGGGCTGTGGGGCTTGAAAAATGGATGCAGCCGGCTGTGGAGGGGTTGTGGCGCGGACAGGAGTGAACAGAAGTGGGGAGAGGCGGAGGAGAGGGCAGTGGGAAGTGGCGATGAGATGAGAAGCAGCTAGGGACCGGACTGTCCCGGCAAAGGGCAGGAGCGGAGATGGCGGGGGGTGGAAAGGCGCGGAGGGCCGCGAGGGGAAGGTCCCGGGAGTTGGGAATGGAGGTCCAGGGGCCGCGTGGGCGGGAGACCACCCAAGCGAGGGGCGGCGCCAGGGCGACTGGAGCAGGGAGAGGGTCTCGGGACCGGCCCTGGGCGCCAGGACCCCCGCTACCTTGAGGGCTTCCAGCCGGTAGCGCTGGGTGGAGCTGGGGTCCATCATGACCGTCACCGCTTTCACCAGCTGCTCGCACAGCGCGTTCACTTGATCCATCGCCATACCTAGCGCCGCAAGCGCACACCACGGCAGTCCCGGGAGCACGAGGCACTACGGCTCCCTCGGCGGGACCACACGTTGGTACCGGGCCGCGGCGGGCTGAGGGGAGGGGAGCGGGAGGAGGAGCGTGAGCAGCAAGAGCCGGAGCCGGGAAGGAGCCGGCGCTGCGCACGCGCCCGACCTGCCACTGCGCACGCGCCTGCGGAAGTGGCGGCTCCACTGTGACGGTTGCTCCCGGGTGGGCGGAGCGGGAGGCGGAAGGGCCGCGGTGCGCAGGCGCGTCAACGGCCCTTGGCTGCGCGCGCGCCGTCCGACCTCAGTCCGGCGGGCTTGCAACTGAGCGTAAATCTCGAGCTGAAGCTCTCTGGGCTGTGCTGGCTGTTGCCGGGGCAGGATTCTTTGCCGCCCCTTCTCCGTTTCTCCGTCGTCCCGAGGACTAAATCTCTTTGGAAAGTCACTGACCCGCTCACAGAAAGGAGACAAAATACTCAAGACCCTTCAATTTCCTTTCAGTGGACACCGAGCCTGGCATCCGCGGCATCCGCTGTTGGCAGTTTTGTCAGGAGTTTTCTACCGTGGTAAGAAAATGTATTTTTGAGTCGGGGTCCCACTCTGTCGCCCAGGCTGGAGGGCAGTGGCACGATCATGGCCTACACGACTTCCTGGGCTCAGGCGATCCCCATCCCCGCCGCCTCGGCCGTCGGATTAGCTGGGGCTGCAGCCGCAGGCCACCACGCCCGGCTAACTTTTGATTTTTTTTTTTCTTGTAGAGGCGAGGTCTTCCTATGTTGCCCAGGCTGGGTTCGAACTCCTGGGCTCAAGCAGTCCTCCCATCTCGGCCTCCCAAAGTTCTGGGGTTACAGGCATGAGCTACCGCTCCCGGCCGATAAGAAAATTTAGAACCGTTCGGTGTCACTGTTTTCAGACTTTTCCTGCTGTCTTGGCTAAGTGGTTTTATGATGTAGCAGTGACTGGTCACACACGGAGCCGACAGAGTACTGTCTCTCTGGTATTGTCCACTAAGATTCTTCCTGTAGAAAAACATTTTTTTTCCTCTGTAGCTCTGTTTTTTTGTTTTGTTTAGTTTTGTTTTGTTTTGAGTTGAAGTCTCACTCTGTCGCCCACACTGGAGTGCAGTGGCACGCTCCCAGCCACCGCAGCCTCGACCTGCTTAGACCTGTCTCGTCGTTTGTGCTTACTTTCCTGGATGTGTTACTACCTGCTCGGCACCAAACTTGTCTTGTGCAGACTGAGATACATCGAGTTATTTAAAGATTAATAATTGTAATGAGTGAGGGGTTGTGCAGTTTTGAGAGTTGGCTAAATGCTATGGATAAAAATCTCAAAGTCGTGTATCCTTATCCCAAAGCAGTGTTTGGGCAGAAAGTGTTCTTCATTTTCCATCCTTATAAATGAAAACTCTTGCTTTCTCTGATAAATACATAAACTGAAAATGTCAACAGCTTTGTTACCTGTTGATGTCTGCATATCTGTTTTTGTGATTGTGTACTCAGTGAAACGTTTGCCAGACTTAAATCATTGTTTCCTCTTCTTGTTCCACTCAATTCCAGGATATTGCATTGGAAGTAATGTGGTCCTTAGCCCGTGTTTTTTTGTGACAGTGCATTTGCTATTTGTTGGCTTTATGTGTTCCAGTATTACAGAAAAAACAATTCAGGGTAAAGGAATTTCTGGCATGTTATGGTTTTAGCCGTGATTGTTTAAAGTGTCACATTCTCAAACATATGGACTTTGCATCAACTTGGATGGATTTAGAGTCTATCATACTCAGTGATCTATCACAGAAACAAAGGACAGAGTAACACATGTTCTCACTCATAAACCGACCTCCTTGAATAATTATCATAATACTATAAGAAAGGGACTGGCAGTAGTGGGAAACTGCCAGGGGCAGGGGTATGGGATTGACAGTTGAGGGAAACTGCAGGGGGAACAGGACAATGGGACACACCTCATCAACTAGGGTACCTGCATAATGAACATGAACGTTTGTATACCTAACTCTGAATTGTACCCCCCCACATCTTTAAAATAAAAAATTTAGAAATTTCAAAAATAAAGTATCCCATTCTGCCCGTTTTAGATGAGCGATCAGTTGGAATTCTTAAGTAGTTAATTTTGACTACTATGACTTTCTTAATTCTTTGCTTCCTTTTCACAAATCTTGCTTTGTAGTTGCATGACACCTTTTTTTCAAGATGAATGTTAACTTTTGAAAAACTTATTTTAGAATACAGTTGGGTGGTCACTCAACCGTATAACCTGTTTCTCATATTTAAGCCATAAACTACTGGTGTTTCCATAGGGTCTTAGTTACTTTAGATCAGTGGTTTTTAAACTCTGCTGGATATTGGAATTGCCTGGAGGGCTTTTAAAAATCCTGTCGCCCTTTATGTGGTCACACCCATTCAATTAAGTTAGGATAGCTGGTGGTGGAAGTCAGATGCCAATATTATTTAAAGGGTCCCAGGTGATTCCAATGTATAGCAAAGCTTAGGAGTCACTGCTATATATTTCTTCTTCCAGATCACTAAGTGTTAAATCATAACAGTATCCATTCTCAAGTATGTAAAGTTTATTCTTCCAGTCCACCATTCATATCTTTATGTATATCTGTGAACAGCATATAGTGTTTTCATTTGTGTTTCAAGGTTTACATAAGTGAGTAGAAAATCACAGTTAAAATGCTACAAAGTAATTGCTCCAGGCAAGATTCGTTGACAGGTGCTTAGAGTGAAACATTGAAGAGAAATTGGATATTGCATAGTTTCAGAGTATCCTTGATATTACAAAGGAAAAAGTAGTAACTTTACAGTGAGAAATGAGACAAAAAACATTTAACTAATTGATCATGGTTAGCATCACTGGTAATAAGACATGTTGGTATCATGTTCTCCTTCCCCATATGATATAAACTGAGAAGAGCAGACCCCTGCCATATTCTTGCAAAAATGCATAACTTTAATCACAAGAAAATATCAGACAAGCTTCAATTAAGAGACGCTCTCAAAACAGCTGACCAAACCCTTCAAAAGTATCATGATCGTGAAAAACAAGGAAAGAGTGAGGAAATGTCACAGATTGGGAGAGACTAAGGAAATATGACTAAATACACTGTAGGAGCCTTTATTGGATCCTGGAGCAGGAAAAAGACAGTAGTAGAAACATTGGTAAAATCCAAATATGTGGTTGAATTAATAATAATATACCAATGTTTGTTAATTTGACAATTGTGATATGTAAAACGTTAGCATTAGGGGAAACTGGGAGTAGGAAAACTATTTTTGTGATTTTATGTTAAGTCTAAAAGTATTTCAGAAAGTTTAAAAATTTTCATGAATGCTAAGATGTTTTATCATTTTCTACTCTCACTTCCCTAAATTTATACTTGACATCTGTCTGTCAACTAGATTAACTTTTGGTTCTCTCTCCATAGTGATGTGCACTGTGATTTTAATTTGTATTTCCCCATGACCAACGATGTCGAATTCATTTTCATGTGCGGATTGGCTATTTGTGAAGTATTCCATTTTTTTGGGAATGAGTATTTTTGAAGCTTTTGATTACTTATTACCTTTACAGTGCTAATTTATTCTTATGCCACCAGTGTTAGGCTGAGTATCTGTGATATTATGTATATGCATATTGTTTTTCATTCACGGTGCCTGGCTCATAACTCCTGTATCCTTTGTTATAATGTTAGGATGCTTTTAGGCCTCACATGCAGGCCTCAGAAAACCGAATCTCTTTCTCTCACCTTCTACCCTTTTTTTTTTTTTTTTGCCTACCCAAGGCAGGACGCTAATCTTCCCTGCCTTTCTGATTGTGGGTCTTAAAATGCTAATTTCAGGAGGAGTCTTGCCCCATACACTGGAGGAAGGAATGCTGCACAGAGAGGCCAAGAAGAGTATGATCAGACAGGCCTTCTGGGTTCCCCCACTCAGTCTATTAGTATTAGGTTATACCCTTTTTGTCCAGTCACATTTCTGCATGGTTGTCAATCATGCCTATTCAATGAAATCTCCATAAAAGACTCATGAGAACAGGATTTGGAGAGCCTCTGAATAGCGGAACACATGGAGATTGCTGGACAGTGGCATGTATCTCTTCATCTGTATCCTTTATAATATCTCTTCATCTGTATCCTTTATAATCCTTTTATAATAAATTGGCAACCAAATGATTCTCTGAGTTCTGTGCCCCACTCTGGTAAATTAATCAAACCCAAAGAGGAGGTCATGGGGAACCCTGATTTATAGCTAGTTGGTCAGAAACACAGTTGTAAAACAACCTAGGGCTTGTGATTGCCACCAAAAGTGGGGAACGGTCTTGTGGGACTGAGCCGTCATGCTGTGGGATCTGGCACTATCTCCAGGTGATGGTATCAGAATTGAATTGGAGGATACCCAGCTGGTGTCTGCTGTATGATTGATTGCTTGTTTGCTCGTGGAAAGATATTCCCGCATATCTGGTCACAGAAGTCTACTGTGTCGATTGTTAAGAGAATAGGAAAAATACTTTTTTTTTTTTCCCCACTCAGAGTATCCCTAATCCAAAATTTGAAGTGCTCCAAAATTTGAAACCTTTTGTGCACCAACACAAGGCTCAAAGGGATTGATTATTAAATCATTTTGGATTTTCAGATTGGGGGTGCTTAAGCAGTAATTATAATGCAAATATTCCAAAATTTTAAAAATTCAGAAATCTTAAAAACTTCTCATTCCAGGCATTTCAGATAAGAGATACTGAACCTGTATATGAAAAATACCTATTTATTTCATTCTTGTTAATTTCCATGCTCCCATCCTTATGGCAACTCATCAGTGAAAGAATGAAAATACAGTTTTCCCTGGCATTTTGGGTTAGGTGTCTCTAACTGTCCATACAATGTTGTCTTACAGAAAAATGGCTACTGGACAGGATCGGGTGGTTGCTCTTGTGGACATGGACTGTTTTTTTGTTCAAGTGGAGCAGCGGCAAAATCCTTATTTGAGAAATAAACCTTGTGCAGTTGTACAGTACAAATCGTGGAAGGGTGGTGGGTATGTATCACTGTTATTGTTATAACTGTTAACTACTTCTTTAATCTGTGGCAATACAGTAGCACTGTGCTAGGTCCTATTTTTAAGATTTTTGAACTGTTTTGTTTGGAATTGCGCGGAGGCATGTGTGGTAAAAAAAGTTTCTAATAGTAAATGTTTATAGCCTACTTGTGTTAAATCTTAATGCTTTTGCTTGTGGTCCTGTAGTATGCTTGTAATCATGTAATATGTTTTCTATTTTTTTCTTCTAACCTCAGAATTATTGCAGTGAGTTATGAAGCTCGTGCATTTGGGGTCACTAGAAACATGTGGGCAGATGATGCTAAGAAGTTATGTCCAGATCTTCTACTGGCACAAGTTCGTGAGTCCCGTGGGAAAGCTAACCTTACCAAGTAAGAACAAACGTTGTTTAAGGGAACATAAAGCAGTTGCAAATAATATCCCATGAGGCTAGGAACTGGTATTCAAATTTGTTCTGTGTAAATAACATCTGAAAGAGTTCCCTTTGGTCAGTTATTTTGTCAGTTGAAAACCACTGTTACTTATATCAATTGCTGTTTTTTGGCACCCATTCAATTCCTTAATTGTTTACAAATTGGTTGTTAAGTTAAAACTTAATACCAATACCCATGTTCTCAGTACAAAAGTCGAAAGTATTTGAAATAGTTGACTGTAAGAGTTTTTCCAGGGAAGGCTGAGTCATACTGATATTCTAGTGCAATATCTAGAATTATTTGCCAGAATTGGACAATCCCAAAGCAGATTGCTTTGCTTTGTTTTTGGATTCAGTTATTTCTCCCCAAATAGTAGAAGTTTGGCCTTGGAATGGGAGACGTGTAGGTATAGCCAAGTCAGAATAGGCACAAGCTCCAGCCATTAAAATAACCCTAATTGCTAATGTGTACTGATCATATATCACATGCCAGGCACTTTAATCTTTTTAATCTCACATTGTTATAAGGTAGGTACTAGTATTACTCTCCTTTCACAAATGAAGGAATAGATGAAGTTTAGAGAGTTAAGTGATTTAAGTTCACACAGCTAAGTGGAACACTGAGGGCTCATACCTATTTTTTCAGATTCTAATCTTTATATTCTTAAAGCACACTATACTTTGTGGTATGTTATAGAAATCATGCTTTGACTTGGGACTTGAGGTATTTCTGAATTCACCTGTGGATTAGAAGTCTACAAGTAGTGTGGCATAGCCAACCCCACACTGGAGTTATTGCCAGAAAATAAGACATATTTGACTGAAGAGTAGAGTATTCTTTTCTGGCTCTATGATTATAATATTCTCTCTCTCTCTCTCTCTCTCTCTCTCTCTTTTTTTCTTTTTCTTTGAGGCTTGACCCTCTTCTTCCTAGCCCAAATAATGATTAATTTTTTAAAACAACAAAAAAAATATTTTTCTAATTCTCTCATTTGAGAATGTTTTGAAGCAATACCTTTATTCATTTTCATAGATGTCTTGATGAAGAGATACACATATTTTCTTTTTTTGAGTCGGAGTCTCACTCTGTCACCCAGGCTAGCATGGCCACCACAGCCCAAACCTTCTGGGCACAGGTGATCCTTTCACTTAACTGAAACCACAGGCATGTGCCGCCATGCCTGGCAAATTTTTTTGATTTATTGTAGAGGTGAGGACTCGCCACGTTATTCAGGCTGGTCTTGAGCCCGTAGGCTCAGACAATCCTCCCACCTCCTCCTCTCAAAGTCCTGGTGAGATTACAGGAGTGAGCCACCATGCCCAGCAAATATTTTCATTTTTATGGTAAATATAGTAAGCTCAACAGGAACAAAGAGCTTTAAATTACATAGGAGGTCTAAACCAAAGCAAAGAAAATATCTGTGTATTGTTATAGAAAACTAGTAATAAGGTCAGAAGAGCTGCTTATTAAGGTTTGAATAGAAGGTATATAGTGAGAATGGTATCCCCTGTGGAAGATTGTCTGCCTGCCCAGATGTATCACATTCTAAGTGCTTATCTGGAACTTGATAATTTGAATGTTCATATATCCATAAATAATTGATTGGAGTATGTGTAGTATGCATGTGGCAATGGCTAGTTCACATGTTAACTAAACTCACCCTTGACTGAAGTATAAAATATGTTAACTGATAGTGAGAAATACTATCCTAAGAAAGATCAGTTACTCTGGTTCACTGATCAATGTATTCTGCCTTGTAAGTTACCTCTTTTTGAAGACAGAATTAGAAGACTTTGCAGTGGATATATGAAAATAACAAAAAAGAGGCAATAATAGTTAAAAATCTTTTCTAATTAAACTAGCTTCATTTATTTCCTCTTTAGAAAGATCCCTTTCATGTAAACATGTTCATGGTCTAGATGCTTTCTATCTTGGTAGTGCTAGTGTTGTATATGAAATGTTTGCCACCATGGTTCTTCCTTTTCCTTATTTCTGTTATTGACCATCTGCCTGCCATCTGCCATTGACCCCTTGAGTTGTTACTACTACCTAGTTTCTCTTAAGCCAATTGCCTCTTGATTGTATTATTGTATGATATTATATTATATCTGGAAGGGTGAGGATGGGGCAGACAATCTCAAGGTTGCCTCTGTTTATTGCCTAAATGTATGATCCTTATACTTCTTAGGTACCGGGAAGCCAGTGTTGAAGTGATGGAGGTAATGTCTCGTTTTGCTGTGATTGAACGTGCCAGCATTGATGAGGCTTATATAGATCTGACTGATGCTGTACAAGAGAGACTACAAAAGCTGCAAGGTCAACCCATCTCGGCAGACTTGTTGCGAACCACTTACATTGAAGGTTTGCCCCAAGGCTCTACAACAGCAGAAGAGACTGTTCAGAAAGGTACTTCCATGTTGCATCATATTGCTTCTGCTTCCTGCCTTTGGAACCTGCTTTGCTCGGTCATGATGATTCTTCTTGGAATGACTGAAAGAAAACTTAGACTACAGCCTGAATGTGTCACAAGGATGCATATGGAAGGATATACAAATTTTCTTACCTTTTCAGGTATATGGATGTTGAGAAGCTGTGAAATCTGTATGACAGTAAATTTCTCTTTAGCTACAACTAGGACAGGTTAGTGTTATCAACAGACGGCAGAGGCCGGCTGACCCACTTTCATCTTTTGTAGGTTAATTTACATTATAAACTTAGTTTCTTCATCTGTAAAAAGGATGAGCCTTTTTAAGGCGGAACCTCAGGTATTGAGTCATTCAACATTTCTAATCGATTCTTAGCACATTATCATCTATGATCTGTGCAAGGTCCTTTCATTTTTCTTTTACTTCTTTTCCCCTTTGCAGTGATTCTCCTACTCCTCCTCCACCCTGTTCACCCTCTGGTGCCAACTGTTGTATTTTAGATATGTATATATCATTATAAGTTTTACAATATTGCTTTGTTTATGTGCTTTTTATTTTGTGCTTTTTAATTATAAGATGATTTGTTGCCATTACAAATCGCATTCTTAAATTTCCTTCAATGCTGATCTTGAAGATCTATCCATGTGGCTGTATTTATATGTGATTGATAGCTTTTACCTCCAGCATAATCCATGATATGGATCCACTGTGTTTACAGATCATTCTCTCTAATGGTGAATCCACTGGTTGCTTCTAATATTCTACTGTTCATATGATGAAGGCCCTTATACATCCTTTTTGGACCTATGTAAGGGTTTCTCTGGAAAACGTTTTCAGGAATGGACTGCTAGGTCATAGGGTATACACATACAAGGTCCAACAATTAGTGAGCTCATCCTAAAAAAACTGCTACATACCTCATTGCTGATTATCACTATGGCCACCTTTAAAGTATTCCCCTTGGAGAGCTATGCACTGACGCCAGTGCCTAGTCTACCTGTCAAAGCAATTTTGGAACTCTTTTTCTGGAAAGGCTATCAGAGCTATCAGCGTATTACCCTTGATGTCCTGAATGTCATCAAATGTCTTTCTGAGCCACTGCAGTGGCTCTCTCCTATAATCCCAGCATTTTGGGAAGCCAAGGTGAGAGGATTGCCTGAGCTCACGGGTTTGAGACCAGCCTAGGCAACTTGGCAAGACCTCATATCTACAATAAATCAGAAAATTGACTGGATGTGGTACTGCACTCCTGTAGTTCCAGCTACTTGGAAGGCTGAGACGGAAGGATCACCTGAGCCCAGCAGGTTGAGGCTGCGTGGCCATGAGCATGCCATTGCACTCCAGCCTGGTAACAGAGTGAGACTCTGACTCCAAAAAAAAAAAAAAAAAGTCCTCCCTTCAATATTTCCTTTAACTTCAGGTAAAGAAAAATGTCACTGGGGCCTAGATGCCAACATAAGCATGTGGGGTGAGTTCACGAACTTAATTGTCAGAACTCAACAAATAACAACAACAGCTCTGATGGCCATTCCAGAAAAAGAATTCCAAAATTACTTTGATAGGTGGACTAAGTACATAGCTTCCCAAGAGGAGTACTTACAAGGTGACCATTCATTCAGCAATGAGATATGTAGCATTTATTCTAGGATGGTTCACAAACCTGATTGTCGGACCTTGTATACTTATTAGTTTCACTAAGTACTGCCAAGTTACTCTCCAAAATCTCTGTAACTGTTTACATTCCCCCTGAAAGTACATAAAAGTTCCTGTTTCCTCCATATTCTTACCAACAACTGCTATCATCTAATGATTAAAAATATTTGTCAGCCGGGCTCGGTGGCTCAGCCTGTAATCCCGCGCCTTTGGGAGGCTGAGGTGAGTGGATTGCCTGAGCCCGCGGGTTCGAGACCGCCTGGGCAGTGAGACCTCATCTCTACAATAAATCAAAAAATCAGCCGGGCGTGGTAGCGCGCGCTTGTAATTCCAGCTACTCGGAAGGCTGAGGTGGAAGGATCGCCAGAACCCAGCAGGTCGAGGCTGCGGTGGCCGAGAGCGGCCACTGCACTCCAGTCTGGGTGACAGAGTGGGACTCCAACTCAAAAAAAAAAAAAAAAAAATTTGTCAATGTAATGACTATAAGGTGTTTATTATTAATTGAGTTAATCAACTCTTTATATACTTGTAAACCAGCTGAGTTTCTGCTTCTGTGATTTGCTTATTTAAAATATTTATCCAATTTTTCTTATGAAAAATTAGTTTTTGACTTGTAAGAACTCCTTGTATGCCCTAGTTAGTCTCTTGTCTTTTTTTGAAGTGTGGTCTTGCTTTTTTTTTTTGAATTGAGGTTGCCGAGCCTATTCACAGAATGCAGTGGCTATTCACAGGCAAAGTCATAGCTCACTGTAACCTCAAACTCCTGAGCTCAAGCAATTCTCCTGCCTCAGTTTCCTTGGTAGCTAGGACTACCAACCAGCTTGTGCTACCACACCTGACTCACTCTCTTAGTGGTGACTTTTAATGAACACAGGCTCTTAATTTCATCTAATTTATCGTTTTGTTTTCCTTCATGAATGGTATTTTTTGTGTGTCCTATTTAAGAAATTTTTACTTACCTGAAGATCATGAAGGTATTCTTCTGTTTTACTCTAGAAGCTTTATTGTTTTGTCTTTAACATTTAGAAATACAATTCATTGTGTGTATGTTGTGTATGAGTGGTGTGAGTAGGGATCAAGATTCCTTTTTTGAATGAGTATCCAATTATTACATCTTTACTAAAGCTTTACTTTTCTCTACAAAGGTCTAGTGCATTAACTTATGTTAGTTTTTTTAGATGCTTAAATTGTTTTTGCTATTTTGATTTTATTTTTTATTTTTGAAGTGGTAATTGATGTGTAGGAGAATGATAAATCTTTTTTTTTTTTTTTTTTTGAGTTGGAGTCTCACTCTGTCGCCCAGACTGGAGTGCAGTGGCCACTCCCGGCCACCACAACCTCGAGCTGCTGGGCTCTGGCGATCCTTCCACCTCAGCCTTCCAAGTAGCTGGAACTACAAGCGTGCGCTACCACGCCTGGCTAATTTTTTGATTTATGTAGAGATGAGTTCTCACCAAGTTGCCCAGGCAGGTCTCGAACCCGTGGGCTCAGGCAATCCATTCACCTCAGCCTCCCAAGGCGCGGGATTACAGGCTGAGCCACCGAGCCCGGTGGGGCTTGTTTTTAATAGAATATTATGAAAGTGGAATTCACTGCATCTGCCAAAGCAAGTAATTCTGCAGCTAGTAGCTTTTCACCAGAGTGTTTACATCTTTTTCCTAGACATTTTCTAGTACTTTTGATAATGGCTGCATTCAAAACAGCCTATTTATTCTCCCCTTCATTTGTAACATGTAATTTTGAACTATTATTTTGTAACATTGTTCTTATTCAGAAGAACTCTTTTAGTAAAAACCTTTGAATGGTGGACATTAACCAAAAGGAAATTATCTGAACACTACTCTGTAACAAGTTAGCTTCATGGAAGAACTGTAAGGCAATCATTATTACTTATAGAAACAGTACAGATTTGTCCAGAAAAAACTCCAAGAGAGTTTAGCTTATTTCTAGTTACAGTGATGAATTGTCTATGGGATCTGTGGGTTTTTTTTTCCCTAAATGTAGATTTATTAAAGGAAAAAATACATTGTGAAGAACACAACAGCAAGAATGTCTGCTGTCTGCTGATGGATATTTAGGTTGCTTCAGCTATATTATAATTTCTAAGAGTAACCCCAGGCATAAATGTGCCTTGACATATATCTTTTGGTTCTCCTGATCACAGATTGGATCTGTGTTTTAAAATAAAATGTAAGGTATAAAATTTGCTTTTGCTGTCGAACGGTTGTATAATGCATCTTCAGTGTGTTATACAGAAGGGTAGTAGTCAAACTGCCTAGGGAAGCTCACAAATTAAGGAATTTTTTTGTTTTGTTTTGTTTTGTTTTTTGAGTAGGAGTCACACTTGTCGTCCAGGCTGCAGCGCAGTGGCATGCTCACTGCCACCACAGCCTTGATCTGCTGGGCTCTGGTGATCCTTCCGCCTCAGCCTTCCAAGTAGCTGGAACTACAGGCACATGCCACTAGGCCTGCCTAATTTTTTTATTTATTGTAGAGACAAGGTCTTGCCAAGTTGCCCAGATTGGTCTCGATCCCCTGGGCTCAGGCAGTCCTCTTGCTTCCACCTCCCAAAGTGCTGGGATTACAGGCATGAGCCACCAAGCCCAGTGTGTAGCTTTTTGAAAAATAAAAACGTTTGGAATGGAATTGGTTTTATAATGCTTTAAATCTTTGGTTCTTGAGGGTTTTTGAGGGTTATATATTTCAAAAATCTGTTGAAAACTGTAGTCCCTTGCCTCAGAAAAGTGCATATCTATACATAAGACAATTTTGCATGCAGTTTTCAGGAGATTCACAAACCCTCTGCAACCCACATATTCAGAATTAGAACTAGTCTTAAACATTATGTTGGTTTTAGCAGCAAAACATGCTGAGCTCTAATATCTCCGGCTGAAGATGGTGATATATATACACCTTCCTTGGTGGTCAAATGTTAACTCAAATGGACATGCTCCTCTTTCTTCTATACTTATCTTTCTTATCTATGTACATTTTTGTTTAAAATGTCCATGTTTATAAAGAAATCTATTTCTGAATGTCTTATGTGTCTGTTGTTTTAGTGTATACAGCTTAAATATTAAACTCCCAAATGTGTTGACAACATCTTATTATTTATGTGTAATGTTCAAAACAGTGCAATGTCTGGTAAATGGTTTATGAAGATATTTCGTATCCTATTCCTGAGTCTGTATGATATGCTTAATCAAAAAAACTGATAACAGAAATTAGCTGATCTAAGTGGATATAACCTTTCAGAAATTATTTTCATGAATATGCAAAATATTTCAAATCTAGGAAAAGAAGCCAGGTATTTGTAATATTTCGATACTGAGGATTTCATTCAACTTTGCCATTTTGCCTCTTAATGAAGTTAAGAGCCAGCAGTCCTCCTCAGACATCTCACATTTGCAATTTGGGATTTTCTGTTTCTGAAATAGTTATGTGTGTGGAATGTTGAAGTAGCAGAATTTACTTAAAATAATCCTCACACTTTCCAGGGTGAAAACATTCTCATTATTGCCATTTTGTAACTAGTTTGTTAGCTAAGAACTGTTTTGTTTTCTCCTCTCTTTGCTTCCTCTTAATTAATTTCTTTTATTAGTATTAATATTAGTATTAGTATTTAAGTGAGGAAGCAGGATTTATTGAGGACAGAAAAGCTCCCAAAGTAGGAGGGGACCCAAGGGGGTTGCCCCAATTAATTTATTTTAAAGTACATATTGAGCATCTTCTGAATGCATATGACATGAAACAGTATAATGGTATAAGAAATGACAAATTAATCAGCCTGGGCAACATCAAGACCTTGTTTCTACAAAAATAAAAATAATTAGCCTTGTGCAGTGTCTCATACTGCTACTTGGGAGCCTGAGGCAGAAGGATCATCTGAGCCCAGGAGTTCAGGGCTGTGGTGAGCCATGATCCTGTCACTGCATTCCAGCCTGGGTGACAAAGTGAGATCCTGGCTCAAAAAAAAAGAAAGAAAAGAAAAGAGAAATTACAAGTTAACTGTCAAAAAAGAGAGTTTTGGGGAGTTAGAGAGACTCTTTGCTAGCCTTGAAGAAGTAGGCTGCCATGTTGTGAGAGGGCCTTTGAGGAAGACCACATGGCTAAGCTCTGAGAGCAGCACTCTGCTGATAGCCAGCAAGAAAATGGTGACCTTAATCCTACAGCTACTGGAGATGAGTTCTGCCAGCAACTAGAGGGAATTTGGGAGGCACTAACCAGCTTGCAGCACAAATAAGGGCACATTTATTACTGCAGAGCCTTCTCTATTTTAGCTATGGTTCCTGGAGTTGTGGGGTCTAGGTAGCCAGGGGTTGATGAGTTTAACCCTAAAGCTTGGGTGCAAGTTATCAATGCTCACTTATGCCAGTTCCACTCAACACTGTACTGGAAGTACAAGACAGTACAGTCAAAATAGAAGAGGAAATAAAAGGTATACAGATATGAAGGAAGAAGTAAACAGTCTTTACATGTGATGTGACCATGTTTGTAGAAGAGCCTAAGGGATGTATAAAAAACCCAAAACCTAGAATGAGTGAGTTTTTAGCAAGGTTGCTGGGGGCAAGGTCAATATGCAAAAATCAATAGTATTTTTATATACTAAAATGAAAAATTGGAAATTGAAATGAAAAAATCAACGTTATTCATAATAGCATTAAAAATCATGAAATTGGCCAGTTGTGGTAGCTCACGCTTGTAATCTCCATGCTTTTGGAGGCTAAGGCAGGAGGATTACTTGAGGCCAGGATTTTGATACCAGCCTAGGCAAAATAGTAAGATCCTGTCTCTACTAAAATGAAAAAAAGAAAAAAAAATTACTTTCTTTTTGATTTGGAGTCTCTGTTGTCCAGGCTGTAGTGCAGTGACACGCTCATGGCCACCATAGCCTCGACCTGCTGGAGTTCAGGCGATTCTTACTACTCTGCCTTCCAAGTGGCTGGAACCACAGGCACACACCACCACACCCAGCTAATTTTTTATTTATTATAGATATAAAGTCAGAGCTGGCTAAAAAAAATTTTTTTTAAATCATGAAGTTACTAGAGATATATGTGGAAAATGAGTATGATAAAAACTATTAAACAGAGTTTTATCAATAATAGTAATTATAAAATAGTAGCCAGGCACTGTGGCTCAAGCCTGTAATCCCAGCACTTTGGGAGGCTGAGGCAAGTGGTTTGCCTGAGCCCACGGGTTGGAGAACAGCCTGGGCAACTTGGTGAAACCTCATCTCTACAATAGAATTTAAAAAATTAGCTGGGCGTGATAGCATGCGCCTAAGTTCCGGCTACCTGGAAGGCTGAGGCAGAAGGATCGCCTGAGCCCAGCAGGTCGATGCTGGGGTGACCATGAGCGTGCTACTACACTCCAGCCTGGGCAACGGAGTGAGACTCCAACTAAATAAAAAATATTTTCTAATTGAATAACAATAGAATTCTTAGAGATGTTCAAGGGGAAGTAGGGAGAAGAAAATTCAAGAGAACCAGGGAGAGAAAACATTTTTAAATCATTGCTCATATTTGTTGCACAATAACACTATAAGTTTTAGCCTATGATGAAGCTAAGGCTGCTGGAAAGAGTATGAAGGAGAAATTGATCATTCTTGTAATTAGTCTTTTAAACTGGCTGCCATTTTTTGTGAAAGCCTATATATCTAAAGTACCTGAAATTTAAGCATTTCTGTATTAGCACAATTAAATAATTTTTTAAATGTCTAAATGTGACTGACCTCTCAACTTTTTTCAGAGGAGATGCGAAAACAAGGCTTATTTCAATGGCTTGATTCTCTTCAGATTGATAACACCACTTCTCCAGACCTAAAGCTCACCGTGGGAGCAGTGATTGTGGAGGAAATGAGAGCAGCCATAGAGAGGCAGACTGGTTTTCAGTGTTCTGCTGGAATTTCACACAATAAGGTAAAGGCTAATTACAAATTTCAAGGAGAAACATCCATATCCTTAGTCAAATACAGCAAGGATAGTGAAACATTAAAATTAGTACACATATACTTTGAAATGAGTTTCTATTTAAAATTCATGCTGAGGCCGGGCTCAGTGGCTCAGCCTGTAATCCTGCACTTTGGGAGGCCGAGGTGAGTGGATTGCCTGAGTCCGCAGGTTCGAGACCCTCCTGGGCAACTTGGTGAGACTTCACTTTTACAGTAAATCAAAAAATGAGCTGAGTGTGGTAGCGTGCGCCTGTAGTTCCAGCTACTTGGAAGGCTGAGGCAGAAGGATTGCCGGAGCCCAGCAGGTCAAGGCTGCGGTAGCTGGGAGCGGCCACTGCACTCCAGTCTGGACAACAGAGTGAGACTCCAACTCAAAATAAATAAATAAATAAAATTCATGCTGAAACCCAAATAAAAGTTAAGTTATTCTTGGCCAGGCTCGGTGGCTCAGCCTGTAATCCCAGCACTTTGGGAGACTGAGCTGAGTGGATCGCCTGAGCCTGTGAGTTTGAGACCTACCAGGGCAACTTGCCAAGTTTGTATCATCTCTACAATAAATAACAAAATTAGCTGGGCGTGGTAGCATGTACCTGTAGTTCTGGCTACTTGGAAGGCTGAGGCGGAAGGATCACTGGAGCCCAACAGGTTGAAGCTGCGGTGGCCGGGAGCGTGCCACTGTACTCCAGTCTGAGCGACAAAGTGAGACTCCAACTCAAAAAAAAAACACACAAAAAAACTTAAGTTATTCTTTAACATGGAAACTGACACGAAATATGAACTTTCCTAAGAAGCAGGCTGAAAAATTACAGGAAATGTTTGTTTATATAACTACATCCAAAGTAAAGTTCACCCACTGTATCTGCATTCTGAGATTCAACCACCCTTGATTGAAAATATTTTGGGAAAAAGGTCAGGTGTGGTGGCTGAGCCCAGCAGAGTGAGGTTGTGGTGGCCGTGAGTGTGCCACTGCACTCCAGCCTGGGTGACAGACTGAGAGACTCTGATTCAAAAAAGAAAAAAGATTTGGAAAAAAAAATAACAATGCAACAGTAAAAAATACTGCAAATGAAAAAATAATATATAGCATTTGCATTGTACAGTATTTGATATTATAGGTAATCTAAAGATAGGTTGGGCATGGTGATTCGTGCCTACAATCCTAGCACTTTGGAAGGCCAAGACAGGAGGATTGCTTGGGCCCAGGAGTTTGAGATTAGACTGGGTAACATAGTAAGATTCTGTCTCTACAAAAAATAAAAAATTAGCCGTGTGAGGTAGTTCACGCCTGCTGTCTCAGCTACTTGGGAAGCTGAGGCTGGAGACTCATCTGAGCCCAGGGGTTCAAGGTGTGGTGAGCCATAAACATGCCACTGCACTCCAGCCTGGGCAACAGGGGGAGACTCCAACTAAAAAAAATAATAAGTAATCTTAAGATGATTTAAAGTATACAGGAAGATGTGTATAAGTTATATGCAAACACTATGCCATTTTATATAAGGGAGTTGAGCAACCCCAGATTATAGTATCTGCTGGGAGTTCAGTCTCATGCAGATACTGAGGGAAAACAGTATTTCCTTAACTATCTATGAAAAAGAGGAAGCTAGTCTTAGCATACACACACACACACACACACACACACACACACACACACACACACACACACCTATTTTATTTTATTTTCATTGGCTAAATATTTTTGTATTATCCTGTGTTCTTATGTGGTGTTACCTGGGTTTTTTATGCTTTTGCCCATTTCCCTTCTTTTTTAAAATTATTTTTATTTTTGAGTTGGAGTCTCACTCTGTCACCCAGACTGGAGTGTAGGGGCATGAACTTGGCTCACAGCAGCCTTGACCTCCTAGGCTCAGATAGTCCTTCTGCTTTAGCCTCCCCAGTAGCTGGGATGATAGGCATGTGCCCCACACCTGACTAATGTATTTTTTGTAGAAACAAGGTCTTGCTATGTTGCCCAGGTTAGTCTTGAACTCCTGGGTTCAAGCAGTCCTTTTGCCTCAGCCTTGCAGAGTGCCTGGATTGCAGGAATGAGCCACCATGTCTATCCTCCCATTCCCCTCCTTTCTGATCAGAGCAGTAAGAGAAGGATTGTATTAATTTTGACTACTATTTTCATTTAGGGAACATAATTCTCAACAACCCAGGGACAGAATAACTAATTTTCTGATTAAATATTAATAAAGTGCAGCAAGGACTTGGGACCATCATCTCCTTCTGATCGGGGTCAATAACTGGGCAGTAGATGATTATCCTCGGTTGATACTTTCTCTCCCTCCTTCCAGTAAAAGGGAAGTTGCTAAACTGCCCATTAGAGTTTTTTGTTTTGTTTTGTTTCTGGTTGGGTGGAGGGAAAGGAAACAATAGTTCTAGTGTACTTTACTTTTAATCTTAGTTTTAAGTTTTTTGAGTTGAGGTTTCATTCTATTATTTACTTTTAAATTTTTTGTAGAGACAAGGTCTCGCTGTGTTGCCTCAAACTCCTGAGCTCAATCCTCCCACTTTGGCCCCTCAAAGTGCTGGGATTACAGGCATGAGTCACTGTGCCTGGCTCCCAATGTAATTTAAGTCAGACTAAATGTTGCCTAGTAGAAGTCACTAAAGAATCTCTAATGAAGTTAAAGATTATTTTATATTTTTCCTATCAATTATAATTTGCAAAATGATACCACTGAAGTGTGCTTTATTCTTTGAAAAGAGTTCTCAAGGATTTAAGTTTTTTCATTTAAGTTGTTTATAAATAAAAAGGTGTTTGTTATTAAAGGATGATTTTTGAGACCAATCTCTATAACAGATACTAAATTATGATAATCTGTATTAAATTAGGGACTCAAAATGGACTGTTAATCCAGAAATGTAGGCCTGGCACGGTGGCACATACCTATAATCCCAGTGCTTTGGGAGGCCAAGGTGGGAGGATTGCTTGTGGCCGGAACTTGAGATCAGCCTGGATAACATAGCGAGACCTTATATCTACAAAAAATAGAAAAAAGAAAAAATTAGCCAGGCATGGTGGCGTGTGTCTGTAGTCCTAGCTACTCAGGAAGTTGAAGAAGGAGGATCACTTGAGCTCAGAAGTCTGAGGTTACAGTAAGCTATGATGGCACCATTGCACTCCTGCCTGGGCAACAGAGTCAGACTATGTCTCTTAAAAACATGCAAAAAAGGAAATGTAAATAAATGAGGAAGGGTAACACAAGTTTATTCCAGTATTTTGTATGATCACACTAAGAAACGCATCTTGCTTGGGTTTCTTCTTCAGCTTATGCACTTTGTAAATGGGAGTAGGTGGAGAGGAAAAAAATGACTAATAGAAGACTAAATGGAGCTGGGCTAGGTGGCTCAGCCTGTAATCCCACGCTTTGGGAGATTGAGATGAGTGGATTGCCTGAGCCCACGGGTTTGAGACCTGCCTGGACAACTTGGAGAGACCTCATCTCTACAATAAATCAAAAAATTAGCCAGGCATGGTAGTGCCCGCTTGTAGTTCCAGCTACTTGGAAGGCTGAGGCGGAAGGATCGCCGGAACCCAGCAGATCGAGGCTGCGGTGACCGGGAGCGTGCCACTGCACTCCAGTCTGGGAGACAGAGTGAGACTCCAACTCAAAAAAAAGAAGAAAACTAAATGGAAGAGAAGTGGGGAGAACAATGAGGATAATGATAATGGGTAATTTCCACTGAGAATGGTGTAAGACTCCAAGTTTTAGAGATGTCTTGAGTTTCTAGCTTTATTTTTGTTTTTAATGTGGACTCTTAGTTACAGCCTTTATATGCTGTGTGTTGTGTAGGTATTAATATTCATGAATTTGGGGCCAGGTGCAGTGGCTCATCCTGTAATCCCAGCACTTTGGGAGACTGAGCTGGGAGGATGGTTGAGCCCAGGTGTCTCCCAACCTGGGAGACCTTGTCTCTACAGTAAATTAAAAAATTAGCCAGGCTTGGTGGCATGTTCCTGTAGTTCCAGCTACTTGGAAGGCTGAGGGGGAAGGATCACCTGAGCCCAGCAGGTCAAGGCTGCAATAGCCATTAGCATGCCACTGCACTCCAGCCTGGGCAGTAGAGTGTGACTCCAACTCAAAAAAAATAAAATAAAATAAGGAAAAACATTCACCAACTTGTTGGGAAGCCAGTAATGAGGTTTTTACACTTTCCATACTTCCAGGTCCTGGCAAAACTGGCCTGTGGATTAAACAAACCCAACCGCCAGACCCTGGTTTCACATGGGTCGGTCCCTCAACTCTTCAGCCAAATGCCCATTCGCAAAATGTAAGTATTCAGGCAGTGCCTTAAATTTAACTCATATATGGACACTCTTTGGTTGTAGTTTGTGTTCCTAATGAAGGGTTGGAGCCAGGGAGAATAGGCTCCAGGCAATTAGAAGGGAGACAGCACAGAAATTTTTGAAAAACAGACTTTTTTTTTTATATCAGAGTATCACTCTCTCGCTCAGGCTGTAGTGCAGTGGCAACACTCATGGCCTTTGCAGTCTCGACCTGCTGGGCTCAGGTGATCCTTCCATCTCAGCCTTCCAAGTAGGGATTTTGCCATGTTGCTCAAGCTGGTCTTGAACCCTGAGCTCAAGCAATCCTCTTGCCTCTGCCTCCCAAAGTGCTGGGATTACAGGGATGAGCCACTGCACTTGGCTGAAAAATAGACTTTTTAAAAAATGAAACTTTGCCGGGCTCAGTGTCTCAGCCTGTAATCCCGCACCTTGGGAGGCTGAGGTGAGTAGGATTGCCTGAGCCCGTGGGTTCGAGATCCGCCTGGGCAACTTGGCGAGACCTCATCTCTACAACAAATCAAAAATTAGCCGGTCGTGGTAGCGCACGCCTGTAGTTCCAGCTACTTGGAAGGCTGAGGCGGAAGGATCGCCGGAGCCCAGCAAGTCTAGGCTGCAGTGGCCGGGAGCTTCCACTGCACTCCAGTCTGGGTGACAGAGTGAGACTCCAACTCAAAAAAAGAAAAAAGGAAAAAAAAAAGAAAACAAACAAACAAACGAAACTTCAATGCTAGATTAGATATGGTAGATTCTTACTCCTGAATTTAAAAAAACAAAACAAAACTGAGTTTTAGCTATTGTAACTTTCCTCTAGATTTTTATTCAAGTCTGTTATTATGTAACACATGGAAATTTTACTTCTTTTCCTTCATCTAATATCACATCAAGGTGTTTAGAGCTGCTAAACTGCTCCTAAACTGGGCATGAGAGAAAAGAATCCAAATCAAATTAATAACTAGGTTGCACCTACCACTTAGATGTCCTTGACAAGGGCTCATAATACTGTTGAAGGGACAGGATCAAAGCAGCATTTAAAATGCTGTCATAAGACTGCATATGAGTAATTGCTAAATTAATTGTGCAGGTGGTTATAAAACCTCACACACAAAAAAAGAGACTAATCAGAGAATGATTTTTTAAAAAGGCATAGGATTTTCTTTTCTTTTTTTTTTTTTTGAGTAGGAGTCTCACTCTGTCGCCCAGGCTGGAGTACAGTGGCACACTCACAGCCACAAGAGCCTCCTCCTGCTGGGCTCAGGCAATCCTTCCACCTCAGTCTTCCTAGTAGCTGGAACTATAGATGCGCACTACCACACCCAGCTAATATTTTGATTTATTGTAGAGAATGAGGTCTTGCCAAGTTGCCCAGGTTGGTCTCAAACCCCTAGGGTCAGGCAGTCCTTGCCTCAGCCTCCCAAAGTGCTGGGATACAAGTGTGAGCCACTGCGCCGACCGGATTTTCTTTTGAGGTTTGGCACATTTGGAGAATCAGACAAGAATGGTGAAGCAATACTGATTTGGAGAAATTTTTAGCTCAAAGAGGGGAAAGTATAAGGTATTTTCAGTGAACCGGGACCTAAGTCGTTTAGCTGGATCATATTGAGGTAGAAATGGAATAGACCAAAAAAAATGAGTTAAGGAAAGATTTTAGGGAGCCTCAAAGCCCAAGCTAAATAACTTTGACTATATTTTCAAGTATAGGTTTATATTTATAGGGTACATATCCTTAAATAAAGTGTTAGTCATGGAAAGGATTTATGTTTGTAATTTTAATTTTTTTAATTCCCAGATGGGGCAGTAGATTTTGTACAATTGAAAGTTTTTTGGTTTTTTAAATTTTTTTGAGTTGGAGTCGCACTCCATTGCTTAGGCTGGAGTGCAGTGGCATATTCATGGCCACCCCAGCATCGACCTGCTAGGCTTTGGCAATCCTTCCAAGTAGCCAGAACTCAGCCTTCCAAGTAGCCAGAACTACAGGTGCGCACTACCATGCCTGGCTAATTTTTTATTTATTGTAGAGATGAGGTCTCCCCAAGTTGCCTGTCTGGTCTCGAACCCACAGGCTTAGGCAGTCCACTCACCTCAGCCTCCCAAAGTACTGGGATTATAGGCTGAGCCGCCAAGCCTGTCCAAAAGTTTTTTATACAGTTGACTTGATAGCTAATCAATGACTTTAACCTTTGGTATGTTATTATTAGTCACCTTAGGTCCTAAATCCCAGAGTGCCAGAATTTTCAGAAGCATATAGTCTTTTTTTTTTTTTTTTTTTTGAGTTGGAGTCTCACTCAGTCGCCCAGACTAGAGTGCAGTGGCTGCTCCTGGCCACTGCAGCCTTGACCTGCTGGACTCTGGCAATTCTTCCGCCTCAGCCTTCCAGTAGCTGGAACTACAGGCATGCGCTACCATGCCCAGCTAATTTTTTGATTTATTGTAGAGATGAGGTCTCACCTGCCCAGGCGGGTCTCGAACCCTCAGGCTCAGGCAATCCACTCACCTCAGCCTCCCAAAGTGCTGGGATTACAGGCTGAACCACTGAGCCCGGCTGCGTATAGTTTTACGTTGAAAAATTAAGAGACTATAGGACCAATATATGCTCCCATTTTTTTCTGAACTTTTTGGAGAGCTACTTACAAAAGCAGAATATTTTGTTTGCTACTACCTATATATTTATGATGTGGCTTATCAATTCTTTGTCTTTTTGTTTTCAGCCGTAGTCTGGGAGGAAAGCTAGGGGCCTCTGTCATTGAAATCCTGGGAATAGAATACATGGGTGAACTGACCCAGTTCACTGAATCCCAGCTCCAGAGTCATTTTGGGGAGAAGAATGGGTAAGTGATTCATGTTATTTTTCAATCATAACCTTTATGGAGTGCTAAGTTCAAATACAGATGAAAACATCTAGTAAAATCTAGACCTATCTTTAGGTTTAACTTTTGTTTCTTGAAGCAATTTTACTGATTCTTCTTGTTTTAAAATTTGGGGTCAGGCCAGGCACAATGACTCACAGCTGTAATCCCAACTCCTTGAAAAGAGGCTGAGTTGTTTGAGGGCAGGAGTTCAAGACCAGCCTGGGCAGCATAGTGAGAACCTGTCTCTACAAAAAATTTAAAAATTAGCCCAGTCTAGTGGCATGCACCTATATTCCTGGCTACTCGGGAGGCTGAGGCAAGAGGATCCCTTAAGCCCGGGAATTCAAGGCTACAGTGAGCTATGATCATAACCTGCATTCCAGCCTAGGCAATAGAGAAAAGAAAAAAGAAAAAGAAAATTTAGGTCACTATAGCCTACCAGCCTAGAATAGTTTTTTCACATATCTGAGTGGTTGATAGATGGGATTTGTTACTTTGATGACTGGTTGTATTAAAAAATTAGCACATATGAATGCATGTGTGCTAAGATGCTATGTTAACCCTAAAAATCCTGTGTTTAAGGCTCTAATAAGTGCGTGCGCGCGCACACACACACACACACACACACACACACACACACACACACACTCTCCTTGGGGGTATGAATCAGTGGCTTGCTTGACACTTTCCCAAAAATACCATTGATGACTTGGCTTTAGAAAGCAGAACGTGTGTCATTCTCCTTGCTAATATATTGCACTGGAATTCATTGAGAAGGTGAGAAGGGTGAGGGTTCTGTCAGAGGCCAGGTAGGTTAAATTTTGGACAGATTTTTCTTTTTCATGAGAAGGGTAAAAGGGCAATATAATATAGATTTTTGTTTTGTTTTAACAAGAATAATCATTTATTTTTACCTTACTTTATAAAATTCAGGTATAATTTTACCTTAAAGTTTTTTTTTCTGTTTTTATTAGGTCTTGGCTATATGCCATGTGCCGAGGAATTGAACATGATCCAGTTAAACCCAGGCAACTACCCAAAACTATTGGCTGTAGCAAGAACTTCCCAGGAAAAACAGCTCTTGCTACTCGGGAACAGGTGAGCAGCCATTCTTGACAGAACACCCCCTCTTTTAAAGAGGTTAGTGGGTAGGTTTTGGTAGCTGT
This sequence comes from Carlito syrichta, assembly GCF_000164805.1. Classification (NCBI taxonomy): domain Eukaryota; kingdom Metazoa; phylum Chordata; class Mammalia; order Primates; family Tarsiidae; genus Carlito; species Carlito syrichta. Next base: position 51,774 of record NW_007245920.1, read on the forward strand.
GAAAGGTTTTTGTTTTGTTTTCGTTTTGGTTTGTTTGTTTGTTTATTTGTTTGAGTCAGAGTCTTACTCTGTCATCCAGGCTGGAGTGTAGTGGTGTGCTCACAGCTACCACAGCCTCAACCTGCTGGGCTCAGGCGATCCTTCTGCCTCAGCCTTCCAAGTACCTGGAACTACAGACGCACGCCACCATGCCCGGCTAGTTTATTTGTGATTTGTTGTACAGACGAGGTCTTGCCAAGTTGTGCAGGCTGGTCTTGAACTCCTGAGCTCAGGCAATCCTCTCGCCTTGGCCTCCCAAAGTGCTGGGATTATAGGCTGAGCCACTGCACCTGGCCCGTTCATTGAATTTTTACAACTATCCTAAGAGTTAGGTATAACTAATCCCATTTTACAGATGGGGAAACTGAGGCCCAGAGAAGTCAGGTAAAGCATATTGCCAGCAGTCACACAGCTTGTGGGGCAGAGCCAGAGCCTGGCTCCTGATCTGTCCACCTCTCTAAGCTGAGCTGCTTCCCCTGAGTTCCGTGATCTTGGTCTCAGCCTCGAGTTGTCTTCCTCCGGTCTCTTTTCACCCTCTTGCCTGGATCTGGCCTCCTCCCGGGAGCTCCCACCACACTCTGTGCCTTTTGAGAATAGTCACAGATTTTATCTGCTTCTCACTTTCTGACCCCAAGGACAGGGCCTGGGCCTCGTGTGCCCAGCACTCAGCACAGCACCTGCTGAGAGCAGGGTGCTCGGTGCGGGTTATATCATGTGTGGGACTCAGGCCTGTGGGCTGTGGATTGAGCTTTTGCTCAGGTTCCAAATGAGAACACAGCTTGAGTCAGATGCCTTTGCAGAAACGCTTCCCTGGCCCATTAGGAGCAAGGCATTACTGTCCAGGACTCTCCTTTCTTGACAGAAGGAACCACAGCTTGCACTGCCTTGGAGACTTCAGTCCTCATCTGATCTCATTCAAACATTGTTCTTCCCACAGACTTTTGATGACTGATTCCGAACCATTTATTCTGTGTTTTTTAATGTGAACTCCTACTATTCTCAAAAGGCAATCTCGGTCTCTATTCTTATAGTCTTCCATGGCCAGTTGCATCTCCCTATACATTATTTCATATTCTAACTTTTCTTTTTAGAGACAAGGCCTCTCTCTGTCACCCAAACTGGAGTGCAGTGGCACAATCACAGCTCCCTACAGGCTCGACCTCCTGGGCTCAGGTGATCCTTCTACCTCAGCCTTTTGAGTAGCTGGAACTACAGATGTGTGCCACCACACCAGGCTAAATTTTAAATTTTTTTTGTAGAGACCAGGTCTCATTATGTTGCCTAGGCTGGTCTTGAACCTCTGGTCCCAAGCAATCCTCTCACCTCCACCTCCCAGAGAGCCAGGATTACAAGTATGAGGGACTTTGTCCGACCACATTTTAAAATTTTTTGTAGAGATGGGGTCTTGCTATATTGCCCAGGCTCTTCTTGAACTCCTGGCTTCAAGTGATCCTCCCACAACAGCCTCCCAAACTGCTGGGATTACAGGGCTGAGCCACCACATCCAACCCCTATTTGAAGTTCCATAGTTGTTTTCTGTTCTCTGCAGTATTAGTTGTGCTTTTGGCTAGATAGATGGATTGTGCTTTTGGCTAGATAGATGGATACTACTTTTTCTGTTATCCAGCAATCTTGCTTTTGTTGAGCAGATGAGATATTCTTTTTAATCTTTCTGAAAGTAGATTGGGCCAGGTGTGGGAGGCCAACATCTGTAATCCCAGCACTTTGGGAGGCCAAGGAGGGAGGATCATTTGAGTCCAGGTGTTCAAGACCTGCCTGGGCAACATAGTGAGAGGTCATAGCTAAAAATATTAGCTGGATGTGGTGGCACATGCCTGTAGTCCCAGCTACTCAGGAGTCTGAGGTTGGAGGGTACATCGCCTGGGTCCAGGAGGTCGAGGCTGCCTTGAGCTGTGATCATACCACTGCACTTTAGCCTGGGTGACAAAGTGAGACTTCAACTCAAAAAAAAAGTAGGTTGCAGTCATTGTCTAATGTATTGTATTTCTTGCAAAACACTCACTGCTAATCTTTGAATTTTTTTTTTTTTTG
>NW_007245920.1:53884-56985 GCF_000164805.1 Carlito syrichta
ACCTGCTGGGCTCAGGCGATCCTTCTGCCTCAGCCTTCCAAGTACCTGGAACTACAGGCACACACCACCACACCCAGCTAATTTTTAAATTTATTGTAGAGACATGATCTTGCCAAGTTGCCCAGGCTGGTCTCGAACCCCTGGACTCAGGCAATCCTCTTACCTGTGCCTCTCAAAGTGCTGGGATTACAGGTGTGAGCCACTGTGCCCAGAGGGATCTTTATTCTATAAAGTGTGAAGAGAACAGAATTTCCTTCCTTGTGTTGAAAATTGGACTAGTTTAACTTGTGATTTATTACATTTTTCTCTTTCTTCCATCTGAAAAGGAATGAAATGTAATTTTTCATTTTTTCAGTAAGTGAAAACTTGGAAAGCCCAGAATATTGTTTTTCAAGTTGTGTTGTTGTTGTTGTTGTTGTTTTTTGGTCAGAGCTGGAACATTCCTGAAATTCACATCATAGCATACTAGCAGGAAAAGTAAATTAAAATCTTGGACTAAAAACAAACAAAAAACCAAACAAAAAATAAATTCTTTAACTAGGGCAGAACAAACTACTGAGAAGAGTTCTATGATCAGGTGATCCCTTAGTTATAGGGGAGTATTTAGGTACACAGTTCTGTTTAGGAAAAAATAGAATAAACCTACCGTAGTTCTTAACAGACTTAGAATATTTAAGTGAAAGACTAAAATCTCAATACTTTTTTTTAGGTACAATGGTGGCTTTTGCAACTAGCCCAGGAATTAGAGGAGAGACTGACTAAAGACCGAAATGATGTAAGATTTTCTTTATTCCCACAGTGGGATTTGGGATTTAAATATTAGCTGCTCTTTTACCTCATGGAGTAGAAACAAAAAGAGAAAAACTTATCTGCCTAGGAAATTTTAAGAAATCCTTTAGCTACTTCCAACATAGCCCTATAAAACTCAACATGATCTTTGAAAACTTGAGTCTGTGAACATAAGACCTGACTCCTGCCATCTTTCTCATTACCATTTGACTCTGTGTTTTTGGATTTTCTTATCTAGCTCCTTGCAGTCCTGAATATATAGTGACCCTTCATCAGAGTGCATAGCCACTGAGCAGACATTGGGAAATTGGACTGTAGATTATCGCATTTTGACCGGGCTCAATGGCTCAGCCTATAATCTCTGTGCTTTGGGAGGCTGAGTTGAGTGGATTGCCTGAACCCACGGGTTCGAGACCCGCCTGGGCAACTTGGCGAGACCCATCTCCACAATAAATAAATAAAAAACTAGCCAATTGTGGTAGTGCGCACCTGTAGTTCCAGCTACTTGGAAGGTTGAGGCGGAAGGATCGCTGGATCCCAACAGGTCGAGGCTGCGGTGGCCGGCAGCATGCCACTGCACTCTAGTCTGGGCAATGGAGTGTGATTCCAATTCAAAAAAAAAAATAAAAATTATCGCATTTCATGTTTAGTCCCTGTGACAAAAGAGTAGTGGCAGTTTTAAGTAAACGTTATTGTGTACATTTGAGGTTTACAACATGATGTTATGGGATACATATGGATAGTAAAGTGGCTACTATAGTAGCAAATTAACATGTCTGTCATCTCACATTTTTTTGTATGTGTGACAAAAGCAGCTAACATCTACTTAAAAATCCCTAATACAGTCCTTGTGTTGTACATTAGCTTTCCAGACTTGTGCATCCTGCATGTCTACTACTGTGTAGCCTTTGACTTATTTCTCCCCATTTCCTCCTTCCCCCACCATGCCCTGTAGCCACTTTCAATCCCTGTTTCTGTATATTTGACTCCTTTTAAAAAAAATATTTCTGAGCATTTTACTTTTTACTTTCTAATGTCATTGACTTCTTTATTATTATTATTTAAATAATTAAATAGTTAACAGTTTTGAAGACAGATATTAAGTCAAACATTAGACATCTGATGATTTTTTTTTTTTTTTTTTTGAGTTGGAGTCTTGCTCTGTCACCCAGACTGGAGTGCAGTGGCCACTCCCGGCCACCGCAGCCTCGACCTGCTGGGCTCCGGTGATCCTTCCGCCTTAGTCTTCCGAGTAGCCGGAATTACAGGCGTGCGCTACCACGCCTGGCCGATTTTTCGATTTCCTGTAGAGATGAAGTCTCGCTGCCCAGGCGGGTCTCGAACCCGCGGGCTCAGGCAATCCACTCACCTCAGCCTCCCAAAGGTGCGGGATTACAGGCTGAGCCACCGAGCCCGGCCATCTGATGATTTTTAGTAACTTTATTGATATATACTTTACATACCATAAAATTCACTAAAGTGTACAGTTCAGTGGCTTTTGTATATCCCAGAGTTATACAAATGTTTTACAATCCATTTTAGAACTTTTTTTTTTGCTGTAGCTTTAGGGAGTACAAACAGTTTTTGGTTACATTTGTACAGTGGCGCATAAGTCTGGGCTTTAAGTGACCTACCACCTCCACCTGTGCACATTGTACCTAATAGATGATTTTTCATCACTCTGCCCCTTCCTCTCTCCCCCTTCTTATTGCCAGTGTTCATTATACCATTTTCTATGCCTTTGCAGATCCTTAGTTTAGCTCCCATTTATACATGAAAACATGTAGTGTTTGGTTTTCTGTTCCTGCAATTTTAGAACATTTTCATCACCCCACAGAGAAATCCTGTACCCATTAGCAGTCACTCTCCATTTCTCCTCCCCCTTCCCCTCCCCTAGCCCTAGGCAACTGCTAGTCTGCTTTCTGTTTTTATGGACTTTGTCTTCTGGACATTTCATATAAATGGATTCATACAATATGTGGTCTTTTGTGACTGACTTGAAATTGTTCACTTAGAATGTTTTCTTTTTTTCTTTTTTCTTTTTGAGCTGGAGTCTCACTCTGTCACCCACGGCCACCGAAGCCTCGACCTACTGGATTTGGGTGATCCTTCCACCTCAGCCTTCCACATAGCTAGAGCTACAGGCATGCGCCACCATGCCCAGCTGATTTTTGATTTATTGTAGAGATGAGATCTCACCAAGTTGCCCAGGCTGGTCTCAAACCCATGGACTCAAGCAATCTTTTCACCTCGGTCTCCCAAAGTGCTGGGATTATAGGCATAAGCTATCACGTCCGGCCTTCAAATGTATT
>NW_007245921.1:0-71838 GCF_000164805.1 Carlito syrichta
TCCCGGGCCCCCTCTTTTCTGCTGCCTGCAGAGGGAGGGTCCCTGTGCTGTCCCTGTGTTTCCGAGTCTGTGCGCTGCAGGCCGAGTGCCCCTTCTCCGGCACGCTTGGGACCCCAAGTGCTTGGTTGGATTATTTTGGGGGAATTTTTGCATATTCATGATGTGATATCTTGAGGATGGGGCCCAGGTCTAAACAGGAAATTCATTGCTGTTTCGCATACACATTGCCCGAATGTAATTTTATACAGTATTTTTGATAATTTGTGCATGCCTCAAAGTTTGTGTACATTGGACTGTGAGGAAGCAAAGGTGTCAGGTGTGAATTTGCCGCTTGTGGCATCCTGCCCACATCAAAAAGTTTACGATTTGGGAGCGTTGCGGACTCCCAGGCTGGAGCTGCTCAGTCTGTTTGTCAGTTGACCATCTTGTGCATAAGACAGGTCAAGATTTGCACTCACTTTTCGCTGAAAGTGAAGCGGGAGGCCTGCTGAAATCACCTGGCCTCTCACTGCTTGTAAGTGCCAGAGCCAGACTGGGACCCAGGGCGTCTACACTGTGTTTTTCAGCCTCCCTGTTAACTTTTTAAGTTTGAGCCACCTGTGGCCTTTGGTCACCCAGTTACACATATCGTGCCAGCTAGCAGCATATTTTATTTTTTACTGTTGATTAAGTCATTTTGAAGCAGCCACTTTATTCAAGGGAAACACTGTTACAGAGCTCGAACTTTTATTATGCTGAAAGTGTTGATGAATATCTGTTATTTGTCTTGGGAGTAAGTGGTGAGGAATATGAAAATGAAAATAAAATTGTATCCAGCTGCAAGCCTGACACACTTCAAAGGAAGGCCACTTTGGAAATGGATTTGAAAACACAGAAAAGGGATGTCATGAGGGCTGGCCATGGAAATGAAAGTCAGAATAATAGTGTAACATTTGTGTTGAATATGTAATTAAATCTTGCTGAAGACTGTATGACAACAGCAGGTAGAAGAACTGAAGCCCTCTATGAGTTTGTGAGCCCTTGACTAAATTACTTCCATCTCCCCTGTCTGTCTCAACTGTAAAGGGGAGTGATGGTTTTGCCAGCCTCACGGGGTTTGAAAGGATTAAATGAGATGACCGTGTCAAGCTCGGAGCATATCCTCAGAGGCTTCCCTTTCCAACAACTTGGTTTCAATACAGACAAACTTTGTTTTAATTGATAAATCCACAGAACATGTTTTGTGCTTTATAGGTGCATCTGTTAGAATATTTTGAGTAATTCGTAAATAAATCACCACTCCTTATTGCTCTTATGCAAATATACATTTTTGCATAAAACAGCTTTCATAAAGCAGTGAAGAAGTACATGCATTAATATAGTCTATGGCACTTCAGACAAGCAGCCTTGTCCTGATTTGCTTAAGGACATCACAACCCCTCATGTTGCAAATCAGTAAAATAAGAACTGTTTGAACCAGATGGACTTTGAGGTTTTTTCTAGATGGGACCTCAGAATTTGTGACTTTGTCTTGGGACACCCTGGTGGAAAGCTCATCGATTTTTATAGAGCAGCAGCTGTGCTTTTTAATATGGCTTCCTAGGAAACAACACGTGAAACTCCACATGGAAATGCTACAGTGACTTGCAGGAGGAAGAGAACATTTTAAATCATTTCCCCAAATTGGAATACAAAGTTAGGTTTGTCTTTCTGATTTTTGTATCTCTAATCGGGGCCAGTAATAAAATAGAAAACTCAATGCGATATACAGGGCAGATGGGTAGAAATGGATGAGTGCCTCGACCCCCTTCCTCAGGAAGCTTACAGTCTACTTTGAAAGCAAGACAGACCCATTCAGCTAATTACCTAGGCAACATGTTGCACGTCTTGTGTCAGGAAAACTAGCTGAAACATTTTCTTTTTCCCATTTTATTTTTCGATCAAATGCCTCAAATTAAGGAAGCCTAAGAAATGCAAAAGGCATAAGTTGTCTGCCCCATTCATTATCTTCAATGTTGCATTTTTTAAAAATAAAATTTGATTTCTTACCAAAGAGAATTCAAAGTAAGAAAGACTGCAGTCAGTGATTATAATTTCTGAGGAATATTCGGAAATATTCGAGAAATTAAGAGATTAAGGGATCCAAGTTTTTACTCTGAAGTTTTAAAATGAATTATTCAGGTTAAAATACATAATTCTATTGGTAGCAATACAATGTATTTCTTTTTTTTTTTTTGAGTCGTAGTCTCACTCTGTCACCCAGACTGAAGTGCAGTGGCACGCTCACGGCCACTGCAGCCTCGACCTGCTGGGCTCAGGCGATCCTTCCACCTCAGCCTTCCAAGTAGCTGGAACTACAGGTGCAAGCTATTGCACCTGGCTTATTTTTTGATTTATTGTAGAGACAAGGGCTCACCAAGTTGCCCAGGCTGGTCTTGAACCCCTGAGCTCAGGTAATCCTCTAGCCTCAGCCTCTCAAAGTGCTGGAGTTACAAGCTTGAGCCACTGTGCCAGGCACAATGTATTTCTAAAAGTTTTATAAGTTTGATTTTTTAATTTTTATTTTATTTTATTTTTTGAGTTGGAGTCTCACTCTGTCGCCCAGACTGGAGTGCAGTGGCCACTCCCGGCCACCGCAGCCTTGACCTGCTGGGCAACGGCGATCCTTCTGCCTCAGCCTTCCAAGTAGCTGGAACTACAGGCGTGCACTACCACACCCGGCTAATTTTTTGATTTATTGTAGAGATGAGGTCTCGCCAAGTTGCCCCGGCGGGTCTCGAACCCGCGGGCTCAGGCAATCCACTCACCTCAGCCTTCCAAAGCGCGGGATTACAGACTGAGCCACCGAGCCTGGCTTGTTTGGTTTTTAAAAGTTGTATTACATGAGTACTTTAAAGGGACTTTAAAATTCAATGGAAATGGGGACAAAAGGTAGACTAGCATCACAGGACTTGGGGGAGTGATGCGTCATGGATCTGGCATACCTTTGAGGGTGTTCTGAAATGAAATAGCAGTGATGACTGCACAATTAAAAACCAATACCCAAACCCACTGAATTATAACCAAAATTAGGGTATTTGCCTTGTGACCACAGGAGACTTAATAAGTTGGTGCCATGTGGCCTCCAGTGTCTTTAGCAATGAAATGGACCTAATAATATTCACCTCCATAAAGTAAAGGTAAAATAAAGTGTTAGGATGCTTTTTTAAAAATCCTGTGGAGAATACACATGCAAAGTAGATCTTTTTTTTTTGGAAATGAATTCTCTTTTTATCTTTTGTGTCATAATATTCTAGATCACATTTGAATTCTCACATTTATTCACTGCTTGGGTGAAGGTCGGTCACAGTCCCAAAAGCAGGGCCACAGAGATGAAAAGGACATGGCCGGTCCTCTAACCATCCCTGCAGTGGCACTGGGGTCTCACTGTCTCTTTCTCCATATCTGGCTGCCTCATCATCTTGTCATCTTCTTGGGGCAGGGCTCAGGTCTGGTCTCATTCACATTGAGAGTGCCCTCAAAGCTGCCACTGACTCATAATTGGTGCTTAATCACTGTTCTTTACTTGACTTGGCCTAAGCTTTTTTCTTTTTTCTTTTTTTTTTTGAGTTGGAGTCTCACTCTGTCACCTAGACTGGAGTGCAGTGGCACGCTTCTGGCCACCGCAGCCTCGACGTGCTGGGCTCCGGTGATCCTTCTGCCTCAGCCTTCTAGGTAGCTGGAACTACAGGTGTGCACTACCACACCAGGCTAATTTTTGATTTATTGTAGAGATGAGGTCTCGCCAAGTTGCCCAGGCAGGTCTCAAACCCGTGGACTCAGGCAGTGTACTCATCTTGTCCTTCCAAAGTGCTGGGATTACAGGCTGAGCCATCTTTTGATGAAGAGAAAATAGAAAGGAAACTAGGAAACTTTTGAGCCTCCTTTGAGTTAAGTCTTGGTTGGCACTTTATATGTATTTTCTCATGGAATTCTCACTACAGCACTAATGCATCACTTTCATTTTACAGATGAGAAAAATAGGTCAGTATGAATGACTCCAGAAGGGTGACTGCTTAGACTGAAGGCCTTTCCATAGTCAGGATCCTGGCTGCTGGCCATCACAGTCTTCTCTGCCTTTTTCACTCTGGCAGGCACCATGTCAAGGACTTTTCAGGCTTGGCCCTGGGACTTCCCATCTTAAAAATAAGAAAACTGGACTTAGATGAGATGATTGACTTCCACTGCCATGGAGTGAGCGACAGAGCTGGGTCTCACAAATCAGTGTGTGCCTTTACCCACCATGGAGCACAGTGGTTCTCGGGTTCTCAACCTGTGTCAGCATGGAGGATTATCTGTGTGTTCACATGCGCACACACACAAACGCCTCGGGCTCTCCAGGACCTAGACTGGTGGCTCTTTTTTTTTTTGAGTTAGAGTCTCACTCTGTTGCCCAGGCTGGAATGCAGCGGCTTGCTTACGGCCACTGCATCCTTGACTTGATGGGCTCAGGCCTTCCTTCTGCTTCAGCCTTCCAAGTAGCTGGAACTACAGGTGCATGCCACCACACTTGGCTAATTTTTTTTTCCTGATTTATTGTAGAGAGGAGGTCTCACCATGTTACCCAGGTTGGTCTTGAACCCCTGGGCTCAGGGAGTCCTCTTGCCTCTGCCTCCCAAAGTGGTCTCAGTTCTGACTGCACTTTAGAGTCAAGTGTCACTGACTGAAGCAGAACCGCTGCTTCTTTGTTCTTACTCTTTAAGTACAGGTTCCAGGGCACCACCCCAGGCCAGTCACATTAGAACTGGGGGAGGGTAAGCCTTTCTAGGTGTCATGATCTGGCTGGAGTTGAAAGAACGGTGCTGGGAACTACCCAGAGTTTAAGTGCCTTCTCCCATCTCTCATATTTAGGCAGAATGCCTTTAATTAGCTCCTTGAATGAGGTAAGTGTCTTGCAGGGTTATTTGTGGATTCCCGTGATGTTTGGCCTTGTCCCGTCCCTGGAACATAAGAAGTGCTGAAAGTGAAATTCGGGCTGGATGTGGAGCGTGGGTTTCAGAAAGCTGATTTTTCTAAGTAGCATCATGTTAATAGGTAGTAATACAGTTAAATTCCCCTCACAACTGGTGGGGTAAATTCCTTTGGTCAAGATGAAAATGCAGAATGTGAAGGGTGGTAAACAGTGGTATGACAGGAAGCCTGGGGTTTCAGGAGAGCACAACTAAGTGCTCCCTGTGTCTCTTCCTGTGAGTGAACAGCCGAAAGGTGGCCACGCTCAGGAAACCCATGAGCACTTCAAGGGCCTGATTTCCTGAGGCCTCCAGGGGACCTTTTTGCTTTGTACATTTGTTCCGACAGTCACTGTGGAAGATCCCTCAACCATTGCATGGATCTCTCGAGAGGATCTATTGACCTCCAGAAACCTTCCTGAGGGCCTGACACATTCAAAACACAGGGTCCCCAGGTCCAAGGCTGTGGACAGTGGGCTCTCAGTGTTTCTCAGTCTGTTTTCATTATTGCTCCCACCCCCATGCTTCTTACACTTTTTTTTCCTTAATCACCCTCCATAGATGTACTATCTACTGGCTTATGTACTGTGTATATATTTGTGCTGTGTACTGACAAAAAGAGTAAGATTCCCCCATCCCCAGATCCCACTTTGGCCCTTCTGGGGGCGCTGTCTAAAGTCATGTCCCTGCCACCGGCACTTCATCTGACAGCAGGCTCAGTGATTCCTGATCAGGGACATGGAAGCGTCCCAGGAGACCTTAGCACTTTCCTGTCCTAGGGCTTTGCTGCTTAAGCCCTGGCTGAGGGCTCTTTGCTGAAGCAGGGATTCCAGTAAGAACACAGACCTAGCTTGCTTGCTGGGAGTGCTGTGTCATGGTTTCAGCAGGAGTATGCAGAGCAGGTCTCATGCATGGCCTGCTACACTTTTGGAGGAATGAGAAAAGAAAGCTCGGCACACATATCTAGGAGGTGACTGTCAGCATGTGCATTCACAGGGCACACACACCAGGATCAGGAGAGCATGGCTCGTGGGACCTACCCCGCCCCCCATCCCGTGATTCTGGAACTGCAATGCAGTGTGTTTTTGTGCCTTTATCTGTGCTAGTGCCTTTTTTGTGTTTGTTACAGGAAACATCCAGGATGTGGGAACATTGTGACATTTGCACAATTTTTATTTATTGCTGTGGAAGGCTTCTTCTTTGAAGCTGATTTGGGAAGGAAGCCACCAGCTATCCCAATAAGGTATGATACATTGAAGTCTCTTTTAGCTTTTGGTTTTTTAAAAAAGTTAACAAGTGGTACCTGTATAAGAGGAGTAGAAGACATCCTTTTATAAAATTTATGTTAAAAATATTGACAAAATAATCATTCCTTTTCTGAATTTAATATGTTGTGAAATTCCAGGGAGCCTATTTTCAGAATAAAATTTCTGCCACAAGATTTAAGTAACTGTAATGAACAAGAGAGAAAGAGAGAGAGTGTGTTTATATCGCATAGGGTCAGTCAGGAGGCCTAGTGACCATAAATTTTTCCTAGTTATGTATGTGGTCTTCTGTGTTGGTGAAGCTATCAAACATGCTAAAAGAGTGGTATCATTGTTACTTTTACAAAAGGAATGACTTTTGGATATAAGTGGAGGTGGTGGCTTTACAACATTGTGAATGTACTAAATGTTATGTGAATTTCACCTCAATTAAAAGAAAATGAATGACAAGCTAAGTCAGGATCCATGATGCCATTAGTCTGGAGTTGCATAAGCACCCTCATGGGGCCCAACATAAGGCGGGTAGCTCTTGTGACAATAAGTGTATTGAAAACTCTGCGTTCCTGAGGGAGAGGCTTGTGATGAAAATGGGACCCACCTCCCTGTGAGCATTTAGTCGAATAGTATCATGCCCTCTGAGAGTGACATCCTTGTGCAAATGTATCCGAGTACTAAAGTTTCAGTGGGGTTCTTCCCCAGTGTTCCTGAACAGCCCGTTATGGAAAATCTGCCTGAATTTTGTTATTAATATTATACTTTCAAAGTGTCCCAATATGAAGCTAAATATTCTGAATACTTTAGGTTTTCACTGGCCTGCATTTGCTTTACAGCAGGCGTCAGCGTGATTGACCCCAATGACCTTGCTTACTCTCAGGATCTCACTCCATTGCCTCCACCACTGGTGTAGGTCAGGAAGGATGCACGGTCACAGTGACTTTTATAGCAGTGTACTAGCATACATTGTCACCCTGACTTTTACAACAGTGTTCCAGCATGCACTGTCACCCTAACTCTTACACTAGTATTCTAGTGTGCAGTCACCCTAACTTTTATAAGTGTTCCAGTGTGCACTGACATCCTAACTCTTACAACAGTATTCTAGTGTACACTGCCACCCTAACTTTTACAACAGTATTCTAGAGTGCACTATTACCCTAACTCTTACAATAGTGTTCCAGTGTACACTAGCTCCCTAACTTTTGCAACAGTATTTTTGTGTGCAGTCACCCTAACTTATAGTCGTGTTCTAGTGTGCACTGTCACCCTAACGCTTACAATAGTGTTCCGGTGTGCACCATCACCCCAACTTTACAATACCGTTTTAGTGTGCAGCTGTCACCCTAACTTTTGCAACAGTGTTCCAGCATGCCCTGAACCCCTAGTTGAACAATAGTATTCCAGTGTGCACTGTTATCCTAATTTTTACAACAGTGTTCTAGTGTTCATAGTCACCCTAACTTTTGCAAGTGTTCTATTGTGCACTGTCACCCTAACTTTTACAAGTGTTATAGTTGCACCATTACCCTAACTTTACAATACTGTTCTAGTGTGCAGCTGTCACCCTAACTTTTACAACAGTGTTCCAGCATGCCCTGAAACCCCAGTTGTACAATAGTGTTTCAGTGTGCGGTTACCCTAACTTTTACAACAGTATTCTAACATGCATGGTTACCCTTTTACAGTAGTGTTCTAGCACGCACTGTCTCCCTAACTTTTACAACAGTGTTCAAGCATTCACTGTCACCCTAACTTTTACACCATAAGTGTTCTAGCATTCACTGTCACCCTAACTTTTACAACAGTGTTCCTAGTTGTACAATAGTGTTCCAGTGTGCGTGGGTACTGTAACTTACAACAGTGTTTTAGTGTGCACTGTCACTGCAACTTTTACAACAGTAATCTAGCTTTCTCTTTCACCCTAACTTTGACAGCAGTGTTTTAGTGTGTACTATCACCTTGACTTTTACAACACTGTTCTAGCATGCACTGTCACCCTAACTTTGACAGCAGTGTTCTAGCTTGCTCTTTCACCCTAACTTTTACAACAGCGTTCCAGCATGCACCGTCACCTTGACTTTTACAACAGTGTTCTACTTTGTTCTCACCCTAATTTTTGCAACAGGGTTCTAGCGTGCACTGTCACCTCAACTTTTACAACAGTATTCTAGAGTGTGCTGTCACCCCAACTTTTGCAACAGTGTTCTAGTGTGCACTTGTACCTTGACTTTTACAACAGCGTTCTAGCATGCACTGTCACCCTAATTTTTATAACAGTGGCCCACCTTACTCTAACTTTTGTAACAGTGTTAGGCTGGGCTTGGTGGCTTAGCCTGTAATCCCACGCTTTTGGGAGGCTGAGGAGAGTGGATTGCCTGAGCCCACGGGTTCGAGACCCGCCTGGGCAGGCGAGACCTCATCTCTACAATAAATCAAAAAATTAGCCGGGCGTGGTAGCGCATGCCTATAATTCCGGCTACTCGGAAGGCTGAGGCGGAAGGATTGCCGGAGCCCAGCAGGTCGAGGCTGCGGTGGCCGGGAGCGGCCACTGCACTCCAGTCTGGGCGACAGAGTGAGACTCCAACTAAAAAAAAAAAACAGTGTTAGACCACCTGCTCTAACAGTAACCTACCTTGCTCTAACTTTTACAGCAGTGTTCTAGCGTGCACTGTCACCTTAACTCTTACAGCACCTTAACTTTTACAGCAGCGTTGCTCTTTCACCCTAACTTTTGCAACATTGTTCTATTGTGCATTGTCACCCTAACTTTTACAAGTGTTCCAGCATGCACTGTCACCTTGACTTTTACAACAGTGTTCTAGTGTGCACTGTCCTAGCTTGCTCTTTCACCCTTTTACCTCAGCGTTCTAGCATGCACTGTCAACCTAACTTTTACAATAGTGTTCTAGCTTGCTCTTTCACTCTAACTTTTACAACAGTGTTGTAGTGTGCACTTTCACCCTCATTTTTGCAAGTGTTCCAGCTGCTGATCTCACTGCTGCTTCACTTCCACCAGTTTATCCTGCTGCCCCCTCTCTGTGGTTACTGTGATGTCAGAATATTTTCCGTACTCCTCATCCCACCCTCTGAGATGGCTGTGACCTTTCCCTAACAACTATACTCCCATGCATGTTCTATGCATGGTAGCTATTTTTTTTTATTTGAAACAATAATGAAAGTTATGCTTATGTCTTTCATCCCTACAAGTGATTTCTAGGCAGTGATAAATGGGCAACAGTGTGGAATAATTGAATTAATTATCCTGAAAGACCTTGAAAAACTGTGTTTCTCCACGTGGCATGTCTTCAAGATAGGACTAAGAAAATTTGGCAAGAAACTTTGTGATGTTGCCAGTAGTATATGATTTAGAAGCTGCTGCTGGTAATTTTGCAAGTGTGCTCACTGTCAAGCTCTTTGAACGTTCTAGGTTGTGTTTGTGCAGCCTTTTCTTGGCTGCCTGGCATGGTATATAGCTCCATGTCTAACCAGCAACACAGAATTAGTTCTTGTCAGGAAGTTCATTTAGGACTCAGTGTGTCACTTTCTCCAGATGTGCAGAGGGGAAGATGGTTGGGAACTGGTCAGAGATCAACATTGCCTGAAGAGTGTGTATCCACTTAGTTACCTTTGCCCTGCATTCTTAGCCATTTCTTTTAAGTATGATTTTTCCTCTTACTGAATATATTAATTTGAATCACATGAAATTGCTGATATTCAGCCCTTTTTGATGTTTAAAAATGTAGCAGTTTTATATGGTTTAGCATAATATGTGTGAAAAACATGTATTTTCTTTCTTATTTATTCATTTTTGAGTTGGAGTCTTACTTAGTCGCTCAGGCTAGAGTGCAGTGGCATGCTCACAGCCACTGCAGCCTCGACCTGCTGGGCTCAGGTGATCCTTCCACTTCAGCCTTCCAAGTAGCTGGAACTACAGGCATGCGCCACCATGCCTGGCTACTTTTTGATTTATTGTAGAGATGAGTATGGGTGGCCATTTATGGAGGGCCAGCCCCTTCAGAGAGATTTAGAGAGTCCCTAGAAGGTGGGGCAGTGTCGGTGATTATTCTGGAGAAATAAAGAGAAAGAAAGAGAAAGGGGGAGAAAGAAAGAGACTGGATTCTGTCTAGTGCAGAAGCCAATTCTGTAGTAGGTACAGATGTTGAAAGAAAGATGGAGGGATAGATATAAAGAGAAAGAAAGTAGACAGCTGTTCAGTGAAATGAGCAGAAGCCGATTTAATGGGGCAGACCATAAGCCTTTTATCCTAAAGTTTCACAGGCAAGATCACAAGATTTTTGCGTGAACACAAAGCCAGTTGGATGAGGGGCGTCCCCCCACCCACCAGATGTTTCCTCAAGCATGAGGAAGGACAGTCCCAATATTATTTCACTGTTCCTTATGCTTGGTTAATGTTCCTCACAAACAATACAACAATTCTAACATCATAATGTTCTAATAAACAATAACTTCTAAAACGTATGCATTCCCAACACCTAATGACTGACTTAAATCCTAATACCTTTCTACTCTGTGCTAATTTTACCTGTACTATAAAAAACTCTTAATTATAGCTCAAACCAGTTCCTAAAGAATGTGGCCCAGTCCAAAGATCATGTGGGGCCATTTACAGGAACAGTTGATTATAATCTCTTAACAAAATGGCTATTCTCAAGTCCTATGTATCTATCTTAATTTCTATAAAAGTTTCTAATTCCTAATCCTAATATATAAAACTGATCATCAGTAATAAAGCTTCTAAAATAAAACCCAAATACGAACTAAATATACTAGGGTCAAAACTGCAAGTAATAGAAAGTGGGAACAATGAAATTTCTAATGTTAGCTTTATTCTTATAAAACCTTAAAGTATCATGTTTGATCATGCTTGAACTAACATGATTCCCTCACGTAGCATGACCTATTCTACAATACTTTCTATGAATAAAATAAATTCAGTTTCTATTATAAGTAGAAAAAAACCTACATTAATTGTAGCTAAAGACAGTTTAAAAGAATGCAGCCCAGCCCAAAGTGGACACTGGGCCCTTAGGAATGTGGCCCAGTCCAAAGTTCATGCTGGGCCATTTCTGGTAACTCCAGATAATCATCTATACCATCTAAAGCTGGAAACAGCTCTCTAAATGTATATATTAATTCTACAAATATACTTTTAAATCTTATAAAGAAGCTTTTATCATATATAAGGCTCCCAGATGTGACCTGAGCTTGAACTGTGTTAAGTTTAAAGCCGAAACTGCAGTCTGTGAGAAACGGGAACAGTGAATCCCTTAGAGTCAGCCATGCCTGTCATATTCTCAGAACTTTATGCTTAGATCATCAAAGTCCCTGCTAGTGGGTCATGCCAAACAACAAAGAAGGGAGGAGGGAATGGGCCTTCAGCTCCTGAATGCAACCTGGTGGTCTCAGGGTCCGCAGCCCACCTGGATCCCTAACGCTCAGGTGGACCTCCACGGCCGGCTCCCAACAGATGAGGTCTTGCGAAGTTTCCTTGGCTGGTCTCGAACCCTTGGGCTCAGGCAATCAATCCTCTTGCATCCACCTCCCAAAGTGCTGGGATTATAGGCATGAGTCATCGCACCCAACCAAGACATGCATTTTCTAGATCACAGTGGTGACAAATAATCTTTTTGTAAGATTATTTGTTTAATTTATTTGTTCATAATTGTTTGTATTTATCCCTTTATCTTTCTGGGTTATTAGCGTTATCGGATTTTTTAAAGGTTTTGTTTTTATTAAGATTTATAAACTTTCAAAAAACAGGGACCTGATTTTAAATAAAAATCTGTATAAGTCAAATCATGTCCTCATTAATTTGGAGGCCACTAGGTTCAGAATGTGGGACAATTTTAACAGTTGCTAGGCCGAAAGTAACCCTTGACTTAGCAAATCTTTTCTCTAGAAATAGTAAACATTAATAGTATAAACAAATGTATAGAGAAAATATTTGAGAGAATTAATCATTTCCAAGTTCTTCAGAAGTATATGAAATACAAAGGATTAATACAATGACAAATTATCCACTCACTTTAAAAAAAACCTATTGATATATTTTAGGTAACATTTTTAAAGCCTAGTTTTAAGGTGGTGTGTATTCTTGAAAATACTAAAATAGTGTTTCTTTAAACATACTCAAAGTTTTCACATGTTAGTCTGGTTTTGTGAAGTATTTTGATATGTACTCAGCATTTGACTTCACATGATACTAATGATACGATCTTTTAATGCAGAGGAAGTAAGCAAATGCTTTTTAACCAGACTGCGTATTTCTTTCTATGCTTGACTTTTTGGAAAGAGCAGATTTTGTGTGAAGTGCTGTTCTCTCTGCGTTCCAGGTACTACGCCATTATGGTGACCATGTTCTTCACTGTCAGCGTGGTGAACAACTATGCTCTGAACCTCAACATTGCCATGCCCCTGCATATGATATTTAGATCTGTAAGTGCTTCCAACTCAACACGTGTATGTTTCTCTGAAACATATAATTAAGTAAGTAGATTGTACATATGGCAAAAGTAGGAAAATCTTGGCAATAAGTGAAGTCTGGCCTATAAAACAGGTTTGTGAATGAGTGAGCAAGGAATGGCTTTCCTCTGGGAAGTGTGGCACAAAGAGAGAAGGATGAAAGTAGATGGCTTGCTTTTTTCATCTGAGATATAATGAGTAATTAATAAAAATCTGGGAAACAGATTTTACCTTTGATTGCCTATATCAGGTTGGTTTTATATTCCAACACGGCTATTAGTGTGATTTAACTTCTTATCACTTCTTGTTTTTTCTGTAAAATTACATTCACTACTAGTACCTAAGAGATACTTGTCTTTTCTGATTTTGTTTAAGTGGAGAGATAATAAAGGGAAATTCTTGATAAAGGTGGGGTTTCTCCCCAAGCAGCATGAGTTCCCTTCTGTACCTAATGTGTGGTGGGAGACCTGTGTGCAGTGTGTCTGTAAATAAGAACAGAGTGTTCCCTGAAGCACAGGAGAGACTTTAAGGGTAATGTAGTCAGAAATGCAGAGGACTGTAGAGTGCGTGATCCTTGTAAGATGACATCTCCACATGTGGACTGAGGTTTTTGTAAGATTGAATATGTTCTTGAAGGGACTTTTTCAGAGCTAGTTGCAGTGATTAAGGTGAACTTCAAAGCACTGAACACGTGATAGACTTTCAATAAACACTTGTTGATTGATTGATACCAGAGATCCTTGCATGATTTCTTTCATTAAAGCCAGGGGTAAGGAGAAGCTTATTAAAAACTCTTATAGACTAGATAGATGGAAAATTTGACACAAGTCTGTAATATTTATTCCTGCTAGCCGTAGCTTCACCTATGACCAATCACAGTTGACTCTTGGACAGCATGGGTTTAAACTGTGTGGGTCTACATACATGTGGATTTTTTCAACCAAATGCAGATTGAAAATATAGTATTCCTAGGATGTGAAACTGCATATAAGAAGGACCAACTTCAGGATTTGAGTGTTTGCAGCTTTTGGCACAGGAAGTCTTGGAACCAGTTCCCCAAGTATACCGGGGAATGACTGTGTTCAGAGTTGATCACTTTTATTCTCATTGTCATCTTTAAAAGATTTTATTCTGCATAATAGATTTTTATGGTCTATGCTTTTTGCAATTGTTGGTACAACTGAATTTTATTAATTATCCATTGTAGCCTCCTCCATTCATGTTTCCCCTTATTCATGTTCATGTTCATCCTGGATTATATCATTTTCATTCTCTGATGCCCTGAAACTCCTGTTACTGTTGTCTTCTTTTGCAGGGCTCTCTAATTGCCAACATGATTCTAGGAATTATCATTTTGAAGAAGAGGTAAGCAACACACTTTTGTTTTATGTTTAGAAATGATGTCCTAGTCACCATCCATAAGCTAGCACCTGATGTCCTTTCCCATAGTGGTGATAAGGTTGCTGCTGGCCATCTACATGTTTTCTCTTTTCCTAGTACTTTCTTTAACAGTGATGCACCAAGATGCAGTCTCCTGAGGTGGTTGGCCAGGTAGGAGGCCACCTGTGGCTCCTGTGTGTCGGCCTGTTCAGCTCTTGTCGCCACTGAACCTTAGTGGCACACAATCCTGTGAAGCCAGCTGGTCTGAACTTTAATGTGTAGTATGGCTGCACCAGCCACATGTGACTACATCTACAATACTCCGGGTTCAATGAAACTGAATGTCTAGTTTCTGTCTCATTAGTCACATTTTAAATGCTCAGTAGCCACATGTGGTTGGTTGCAGCCATATCGGAGAGCCCACATGTGGAGCATTCCAGCATCCCAAAAGTTCTGCTGGACAGTGCTTGCCTAGAACATGCCTGTCAGTACAACAGAATGAACCAAGGAATAATCAGTACTAAAAAGGAAATTCCTAACAAAGGCCAAATAGCCAAGAAGATGAAATGAAAGATTCATAACTGTCCTTTGTGACTGTCACCAGTGACTTTCTGTGGGTTAAGGATGGAAACTACCAGAAGTGCCTGGGATGATTTTTCAGAGTATGTGTCTCCCACCTTCATTGTGACCTCGCCTCTCACTCCTAAGGAGGAGGGACACTAAGGGGAGAGAACTTATGTTCATGTTCATCCTGGACTATGCCGTTTTCATTCTCTTATGCTGAAAAATTTCACTGTCATCATTAAGACCAAAATTGCCCAAATCAATGGCAGCTTTTCGATGTGCTCAGTATCCAGCCTCAGCATTAGAATGCTCTCTGCCAGTTTGGAAAGTGGCTGTCGGCTCACTGGCTCTCAACGTGAGAACTTAGAATTTTTGGTAGTAGGGCTGTGTCCCTCAAAGCACAGTAGTTCTATCTTCGTAGGCGCCTTATCATGGACCCTTTGTCTCTTGAGGCTTGTGTTTTCCTTGAAAAATACCATTGTAGTTGATTTCTTTCTCCTAGGTTCTCTTGAGTTAAACATACAAATGTAACGGTCAGGTCTATTACATTTGAAGTGACCATTGTGCTTCTTGATAGCATAGAATTCACTTTGGGACAGGCCTGTGGTCCTTCCCAATCGTTGATTTTGGCCCATAACAGGAATATATATTATAAAAGGAATAGTATTCTCCTGATATTGCCCCAGAATGTCAGGGGACTTTCTTAAACATCTGTTTCCCTTAAGAATTTTTTTGAGTCTGTCATCTGGAATCTATATATCTAAGCCTTTCTATATGTCTCACCCATAGAGCAGGCATTTTCATCAATTAACTATTCAATGTAGTGAGTGAGTAACTCGTTACCCTTTTGTTTATCTTGGGTAGAGGTCCCTCAGGATCATAGTGTGCTCCTTGTTCTGGGATTTGAAGACTAAATCTATATTTACCATACCGTGCCTTCCATTATTTTATGGCCTCTTTCCAGGTGGAAGAGCTTCATTGTTTTTGTAACCACCTACAGTAATGCCTGCTTACTCCCCTTCCTCTCTTCTCTAGCATGGTCCCCCTGGCCCTTTTAGTTTCTTTCTTTGCTTCTTAGTTCTCCTGGCCTTTTATGAGGTTCTGTGACCAGAACAATATGATGTATTTGAGTAGGAAACCTCAAAAGGTTCATCTTCTACGTTTAATTTGTATTAATTCTTGCCTAAGGCCTTTTACTCATCAAGAATCTGAGAGGAATGCTAATGATACTAATTTAGTTAATGTGAAACGCCACTGTTAGTACTGCCCATAGTTCTGTAAATTGACAGAATAGTCCTCCCTCTTATCCAGCTATGCCAACATTTAAAATCAGCATCGAGTCATTCAGATTTTTTAATAATACCCTCCCCAGAGTGTGGCTGATTGGGTCGTTTTCTGAGTATTGGATCCTGCTTCTTGGGCCGATAGTTTGTTCTTTCTTTTGTACTGGGTGAGTCTTATTATTCAGATTTGGGACCCCTAAAGATAGAAACAATAGACTGCAACTAAGACTGGATCAGGCTTTCATTTGGATTCTTGAGAGCAGGATGGAACATCATGTCTGGTCTGTATCTGCTTCTGATGAAATAATCAATTGGTCAGCAAACTATTGGAAAAAGACCAAGGAAAAGTGTTTAGAAACCAATCAGTATCCTGATTCCTTCATGGACATACGTAAATGGACTCCACTGGCAAGTGATCCTCTCATATTTTCATGACTTGTACTTCCTTACACCATCTGACTGTAAATACCATTTGGAAATTTGTATCTGTGTTTTTTCTAAGGTGTTTTTGTTCTCATTTTTGCAGATACAGTGTATTCAGATATACCTCCATTGCCCTGGTGTCTGCAGGGATATTTATTTGCACTTTCATGTCAGCAAAACAGGTGGTAAGAATTAGCTCACAAGTCATCTACATTCACAGCTTGTCACTGGGGCCCAGTTTCTAGGCACTCATTAATAATAAAATTAATTCAGATCCTTATGAATATAAGGATTCTGAAAGATAAGAGTGGACAGAAATGGGTGACGTAACTGTTTCCCCTGTACCTGGGCACCTTGCATGTAGTCCTGCTCTCTGTACCGAGTATATTTTCTTATTTCCTAGACTTCCCAGTCCAACTTGAGTGAGAATGAAGGATTCCGGGCCTTTGCGTGGTGGTTACTAGGCAAGTATAGTGATTATAAAGAAGCTAATTGCCTCTGCAGTTGTGTTTGCTGAGATTTCTCTTTTAAGAGACACATTCTTGGCAAGAAGCTTTAGCTAAACAAATGATGCCATGGAAGAGAGGCACCTGGGATCATGTCTCTCTGAACCTTAGAGCTCAAGAAAGGAAACAAAGCACGTGTCCTCACTCAAGGCAGTGTGTTCTGTAACCCGGATCCGTGCATTTCTTGGTCGCCACTGGTGTGGAAAGCAGTTTCTACTTGCCCATCCCACTCTTACCGTTATCCATCTCTTCACAGTCTGCCTGCCAAGTTGGAGCTCATACAAGAGAAGGGAGCATTAGAGCATTCGCTCTCCAACTTTCCAAGGGACCCATTTCTAAATCTTAGACTCATTTTCTTCATAGGTTAGCTATTCCATATGGCAGTGTTCCCAAACCTGACTGACCATCTGAATCTCCTGGGGAATTGTTTACAATACAAGGATCTCTGTGTGGGATTAATTAGGTGACTCCTAGAGCTCTGTTCTCATGTCGTTTGATGTGGAGGTGAAATTCTTTCCAGGTGCTTTCAGTGATGACAATAACAGATTGAAACTGCCCAGTGGAGGAGAAATTAGCAATAAAAGAGCTGTGTTCTCCTTGCTTCTTGGCTTTGAAACTATCCCTTCAGCTTGCTGTCTGAACATAAAGAGACCTTCATGAGCTATTAGAAAAACACCCAATGGCAAAAATTTGCAAAGGATAGGAACATAACCATCACGGGGAAAAAATAATGTCCAGTAATTCTATGTTCAGCCTTACTAGTCTAGTAATCAAAGAAATGCAAATTGAAGCCAAAATGTATTAAGTTTGTATTTTTGGCCTATCATATTGGCAAGATGATTAAAAGTCATATTCATTGCTGCTGAGGATGCAGTAAGACAGCTATTTTTATATTAACCTGTTTAGGGTGTAAATTGACACAGATTTCCTGGAAGAAGATTGTGTATAGAGTTTTTTAAATATCTACAGCCTTTGACTCAGTAATTTCACTTATGAGAGTTTATCCTAAGGCGATATCAATATTTGTTTAAAG
This sequence comes from Carlito syrichta, assembly GCF_000164805.1. NCBI lineage: Eukaryota > Metazoa > Chordata > Mammalia > Primates > Tarsiidae > Carlito > Carlito syrichta. The sequence continues at coordinate 17,902 of NW_007245921.1, forward strand.
ATCCATATATAAGGATGTACATTGATTTTAATGATGAAACAATTAGAAAAAACCATTCTCATAAGATATTTAAGTATGGTACATCTGCATGATAGAGTAATATACAGTCATTAAATCATGCTTTTGAAAAAATTTTGATGCATGATTTGAAGAAAATGACCAGGAAAAAGATGATTAAAATAGCAAGATATGAAACTGTATATACAATCTGATCCTGTCTTAGTGTAAAAAATATTTACATAAATGAATATAAAGAGATGTAGAAAACTATTAAGGACTGGATGATAATATCGTGGTTGGTTTTTACTTTTTAAAATTTGTACATGTTCTGTAATTAGTCTGCAATAGCTATAGAACTTTAAACAATCAATAAATGTTTTTTAAGAAAACACGTGGGAATTACAAATGCAAGCATCTTACAACCCGATGTTTGTCTTCCAGGTATTGGGGCACTGACTTTTGCTCTTCTGATGTCAGCAAGGATGGGTCTATTCCAAGAGACCCTATACAAGCAATTTGGAAAGCACTCCAAGGAGGCTTTGTTTTATAACGTAAGCAACTTCTGATGTACTTCAGGGGTCTGTTTATCATTAGTAAACGGCTTTGAGTTCCATAGACTGAAGTGCTTTTGATAGACTCCTGCAGGTGTGCGTTCCGAGCCATGGTTCTTGACACGAAATGATCATGATCAATCACAGTGAATAAAATGAGTCTGTTAACCAGGGTCAATCCCAAAGGATAAGCAACCCTAACCTGCAGCATTCATATAAGAGAAATCAGGCTAAAACCTAGAAAAAGAAACTCCCCCTAGCAGCATGCTAGGGGGAGTTTGTGCAGGAGCCTGTGGGATATCAGGGAGGCTGGGGTTGGGAGGAGTAAGTCCCCCAAGTAGGCTGTGATCATCTAATAGAGTTTAATTGACTAACGCTACATGCTTACACCTCCCAATTCTAACTACCAACCTAGTCCCCCTCCCCCAGTCTCCTCTTCCCCTTCCTCCTCTCCTGGTGGAATACCCAGGGCACGGCACCTCTCGAGCAGGGCGAGGGATTCCTTCTCCAAGGATTTCTTCATGGCCAGGGTTTGCACTGGAGCTGCAAACAAGCAATCAAGATACCGGATTAGAGTCAGAGGATGTGGCTGGGAATTTTTAAAAATTAAACATTTTATATGGTTCTCATCTTGTGTTTAAAGCAGTGCCTGGCACATAGTAACTGCTTAGTAAATACTGGATGTGAGTCACTGCCATGTGGTGGTGGGGGGGTTGCTGTTAGCAACCTTAACCTCAACTTATCTGTTTTTATCCTCCTCTTTGCCGCCTTTTTATTCTTTCATTTCTTTTTCCGTGACTTCATATTGTCCTCAGTATCTTTCCCTACTAGTTTCCTAAACTCCCTAAAATCCGCTTTTGCATTCTTTTTTAATTTTAAGTCTATTATGGTCACCTAACCTTTCTCAAAAGTAGTAAAATGTAACAAATCCTTTTGTGCAGAATGGTGATGTGTTTAAATTTCTCCATTCCTTCTTTTTGAGGAAGGGATGCTGGCCATCAGATTCCATAAGGGCAAAAACCATAATTTGAGGGTTTAAACCATGCCATACGTTGTCAAGTGGTCAGAAGCACTGTATGCAGTTAACTTAGGTTTTCTTTGCTTTTCTTTATATTGTTTGTCAAATGAGTTATACAACTTTTAGCCACTGTCAAGCTGCTCTAGTTTTTCTGTAATGTTTTTCCCTTAAATTTATGTAGCCTGTTTCTTTCCGTAGCACGCCCTTCCACTTCCTGGTTTTATCTTCTTGGCTTCTGATATTTATGACCATGCAGTTCTGTTCAATAAGTCTGGTGAGTTTGGGAATATACAGTAGAATTACCTGAACGTTTCTGAAATGAAGTCTCACTCTTGCCTTAACCACAGCTTTTTGCATGATCTAAAGTTGTCCTCTCAAAGCTGCCTTCTCACAGGAGTATAGTGCTATGAGTCATTGCTATCACTTGCAGCAGCAAAAGCTTTTTACAGGGCTTCTCAGCTGTTTACAAATGAAGTGGGAGAATATCTTTGAATTTTCTATGGTACTTTGGCATGTGTGTATTTGCGTCTGAATGTGGAATGTTTGACGTTTTGAGAATGCCAACGAATAGTAAGACCCTGCAGAGTGGAGCCTGCCACGTTGGTACAGTACAGCTCACTCTGTTGCTGTTCTCTCTTGAAAGGCAGAGCTGCTCTCAGGTCCAGCCTGAGCAGCCTTGGAGCACAGCAAGAGAGTGCAAAATGATGACAGTGATAGGTGAGATCGACAGCAGGAATGAGCAAAATTAGTTTCAAGTGTCTGCAGTATAAGCCAGCTATTACTTTTTAAAATGACCATTTAATAAAAATTATCTGTCAATTGTCAATTAACTTGAAATAAATCACTTAAGTGATCTTGTGACTAGATATAGAGTGTTATACAGACAGATGGACACACAAGAAGCAAACATTTTACAAATCTAGACTTAAATTACCCAGGCATGGTGGCACATGCCTGTGGCCCCAGCTACTTGGGAGTCTGAGGTGGGAAGATCACTTGAGCCCCAGAGTTCGAGGATGCAGTGAGCCAGGATTATACCACTGCACTCCAGCCTAGATGACAGAGCAAGCCCCTGTCTCAAAAAATAACCAAATAAAATAAAATCCCCTCTTTATGATGCACACACCTCAAATGGCAGTTGCATTGTTGGAGTGACAAGTCCTCAGGAAGCATTTGCCATCTGGGCATGAGTTGTGACGTTATGACTGGTCCCTGCATTTGTAGTGTTGCCTCTGCCATCTGGTAAAAAAAAAGTGTGTTGAGCATAGTGTGTAAGAACGTTTGTAAGACGCCGAGTGACAAACACAATTGTTTCTAATAATTCACACATAGCAAAGCACTGTTGAAATCAAAATATCCAATTTCATGGAATTGGTTTAGTTACTAGAATGCTGCTTCTGAAAGTCACAGGGCTGGGTATTGCTGGCAAAATATTTTTTTAAATCTGCCTTCAGCTTCTTCAGAATCATCTCAAAATTAAATATACATTTCTCCTCTTGCTTTTCTTGAGGTTGGGCATCTGAGATCCTTGAATTCTCCAAGAGAGCTAAATGTTCACCTAAATATTTTAGGTCATCCTGATTGTCTCTTTCCACAGCAAATTGATTCAGTGGCTCTCTGGAGTTATTAAATAGTAATCACACTTGTTAATTTCTTTTTCAATGCTTGTTAAGTATATCAAAGACAATCAAATACCAGATTACTGGCATTGCCCACTGGTCCAGAACACAGCTCCAAGAATTTGTGTGTGTGTGTGTGTGTGTGTGTGTGTGTGTGTGTGTGTGTGTGTGAGAGAGAGAGAGAGAGAGAGAGAGAGAGAGAGATTTTTGGCAAAAGAAACTTAATATTTATTTCCTTTCCAGTTCTCAGTATCACTTTATCAGAATTTCTTAAACTATATATGTAATTCAGAACCCTGAAAACAATTTAGCAGTACAAAGAAACTGACCCTTTGAGGATTATATGTCCTTATTCTCTTTGACCTTCATGTTTTATTTCCTCTCAACTGTTTGTCATATTATATAAAACTAACACAAGAATATATCCAAAGGAAAAAGTTATTCACAGTTTTGTCAGCCTACAAATCTGCTAGTTTTTTTCCACTGGTTTTCTTCCACATACTGTCTACTTACATGCATTCTTGCATAGCTGTATTCCTTGTGTAGATGTAATTTTCCATTTCTTTTTCACTTTTATTCTGAATTTTTTCATGTAGCTGTATTATCTCTGTGGTTTTTGTTTTTGTTAGATGTATAATGTGTTATGTAATTAAAGTGTCTTTGTTTCCATAGCCATTGTTCCACTGAGCATTTAGACTGATTTTGAGTCAGAGTTTTTCCATATTATGAACAATGCTGCAGTGGATGTAGAACTTTTTTCTTTGCTTGAATTGTCTAGGATTAATTTCTAAGGATGGGTATAAATACATTTATGCCCCTTAATAAGGCTTGTGAAATTGATTTTTAAAAGAATAATGCCAGTTTATACTGCCACCAACTGAAAGGCTGCCAGTCTACCATATTTGTGCATTTTGAATTGCTAATTAAGTACATATAAAATGGCAAAAGGATACTGTCTTGTTTAATTTGTAATTCTTTAATTACTAGTGGAGTTGAATATATTTCCAAATGTTGTTTAGTTATTGCAGTCTTTTCTCTTGTGTTGATTGTCATTTAAGGCCATCTCATTTTGAATATCTGTTTCAGTCTTTCTTTGTAAAGACTTTACCATTCAGGTGAAGATTAAGACAAATTATCCCTTGTTTGTGAACTTGCTTAATGACTCTTGTGGCTGGCTGCAAGCAGGTAAAGTGAGGTTTGGCCCAAGCCTGTCCCAAGGGAAATAGTGTTGCTGCCCCTGTTATGCTCAGTCTGTGTCCCCTGTTCAAAAGATGCAATGCTCATCTGTCAGAAGGTGATCTGTCCCCTCTCTCAACTTTTGCAGAGCTCTATCAAGTCCCCATCATTGGCGTGACCGTGCCCGTCATGTGGCTCTGCCTCCTCTTGAACGTCATCACTCAATATCCTTTGGCCACCTGTGGGAACGGGTACTCTTTTCTTCTAGCAGGAGGGCGGTGTGAGCTTGGCTTTTGCCTGGATTTATTCTGTATAAACAGGAGACAAAGAGCCCATTCAGGGAGCACCCCTGTTGGGGCAGAAGACAGAAGAGGTGTTAGTGGTGCAGTGGGTCAGAAAGTCTCAGGGCAAGAGAGGAAGGGCTCTGGGAGGAGTGTGGGAGTCCCTGCTTGGCTGGAAACCAGTCTGCAGCCTGAGGGATCCTGGATGCCCACCTGCCATTTTTTGGTACCCTTGGATATTTCCAGTTATCACAGCTGCCACAAGTTTTGAAGGACATGTCAAATTAATCAACTTGTTTTTTTAATGGGTATTTTTAGTGACCTTAAGTTCATTGTAAATATCATTTGAAATAGTGAGTGAGATGCATGGCGAGTGACCTCATTTCTCTGAAGTCACTTCACAGATTTGCTATCTGGAGGCCCTTTCTGGAAGAGGAGGTGGAAGGACTGGGGACAAGGTAAAATAGAGTGGATGGGATTGCCTCTGCAAAGTGTCTCCCTCCACCAGTGCCTCAGGGTCAACTTCCTTATCCAGAATAAGGATAATGGAAGTTTCTAGGCCATTTCAAATTGAGGTTATAAATGGAGTGGTGGGGCAGAAAATCTGCAAGGTGTGGCGCCTGAGAGGAACCCACAGAAGCTCTGGCAGACCCTCGTGCTTTCTAGGGAATGGCAGCTTGAGCTGAGAACCAAGCCAGAAGGTTCCACAGACCCACAGTCTACAGAAGCTGCCTTAACTGCCCTCCAGGTATGTGTGCATCCGGGGCGTGTTCATCCTCACCACAGAATGCACCTCCCTCACCGTCACGCTCGTTGTGACCCTGCGCAAGTTTGTGAGCCTCATCTTCTCCATCTTATACTTCCAGAACCCTTTCACCCTGTGGCACTGGCTGGGCACCTTGTGTGTCTTTGTTGGAACCTTAATGTACACAGAAGTGTGGAACAGACTGGGGACCACAGGAAGGCAGCCTCCGAAGGGTGCCAAGAAGAACTGAGGCCAGCCTGAAGCCAAGCTAGTGTTGTGGTGAGGGGAGATCTGGCAAGGTTGGCTACCTTCACTGCCAAACGTGGCAAGAGGAGGGGGCTTCTCAGCCTCCTCGTGGCTACACAGACCAACATCTGTAGACCAAGTAGGATCCCGGCCCTGAAGTCGCAGGAAGAGCAGCTCTGAACTTTGAACAGCTCGTTCACATGTGGCTTTTGTTTTGTTTACCAGAACATTCAGTGTTAAGCCTGTTTGTTGAATTCTGAGTCCCACAGCTCCTGGTTTCGCATCCATGGACCGGGCCGGGGCCATCCCTCAGTCGCCATCCTGAGGCGTCTGCCTAGCAGTCGTTCCCATCCCGTGGCCTGTCCTCCTGTCGCCCCTCCATTCTTCAGCGGCACCTCATAGTCAGTGTCCAGGCACATCACCATCAAGGGTGGCCAGGCACACTGAGCCGCTGGGAACCGCGGAGTGAACTTCCCAGCCTGCTGGGAACGAAGCAGCTGTCCTGTGAGCCTGGCCCTGAGGGCGCTGGCGCGGGACTGGCGGCATCCCCATTCTACATCTGGCTTTTTTTTCACTATGCAAAAGCCAGCTGATGCTCGCGTCTGCTGCTTTCTGTGCTTACAGCAGTCTGTACCCGGTCTCAGGTGGGCACAGTGTTAATAGGAAGAAAAGGCTGTCAATGGCATGGGAGCCCATGAAACCCGTTGTCCTTGACCCAGATGCTGAAGGCTGAGGCCCCGCCCACATCTGGGGAGCTGCAGCTCCCCCTGCCGGCTCAGCTGGGCGCTCACAGCATGGGTCCCGGGTGGCAGGGTCTCTGGAAGACCTAGTCACCAGGAGACCCAGCTAGACCAGGCAGCTCTGAGAGTCAAAACCCGCCAGGGGAGGGAGTAGGCTGAGGTACACGGCATGGTGTGAGTCAAATGGGATCCCACTGCAAAGAGAGCAGCCGCAGGTTACTCTTGCTTTTCCTGTAAGGCACCTTAAAATCGTGATGGGTGTGCTGGGATGGCAGTGTGTGCTCTGTAAGTGTGGAAGCATGCCTCTCTTGCTGATCGTTTCGAAAGCCTAGCCTTCCTCTCATGGGTGGGTCTTGAGGAAGAGGCGCTGTCCCTGCCTGCAGTATGTGGCCCACGTGTAGTGTATGCTGAGGAGCACAGGAGTCGGTGGCTTTTTTTTGACTGTGCAAAAGTCAGCTGCTTCTCGTGTCTGCTCTTTCTGTGCTTGGAGCAGTCCTGCAGCTTGTCTTGAGGGACACAGTGTTAACAGGAAAGAAAGATGGTTGATGACCTGGGAGTCCATGAAACCCTTTGGCCCAGAGGGAGGCAGCATGAGAGCCTGGCAACCACCAGCTTTTCTTCATCTACCATCAGCTGGGCCTTCTGCGAGTCACTGACTTGCTGGCTGTGTCCCTTCCTGCCTGCAGATGACCCAGCTTTTTGCTTTCACTGGTGCAAGTTGTGCTCTTAGCTTGAGATGTGACTCTCAGGCCCCCTGGGCTCCCAGGTGTGGTGTGTTTAGAGTATTCTCTGATGGGTCTGAGCAGCGGCAGTGAAGACAAATGTCCTAGAACCATGGCCGGGGGGTGGGGGGCTTGGAGTAGTCATTGAAGCTGCCTTTGTTTTTTGTTACTTAAAATGAGAATATTATTTCTCCACCTTAATCACAGGGTTTGCAGAGTGATTTGTTTTTCTGAACATTGACAGCTTTCCAGGGCCAGTAATGGTCTGTTCTAAAAGATGCTGAATTAGATGTGAACCCATTCATGGAATCAAAAGCCACTTGCTTTGAAATATATGGAGTTCCTCAGAATTGATGGTGCTATAAATATCCAAGTGTTACATAACCTCTTAAGAAATGAAGACAACAAAAGCTACTGTTTCTTATCTCTTAATAGAATAACCTGTCCCTAAGGGCTACTTGAGTGCTACATTTCTGAAGTCTCCGAGTAACTCTTTAACAGGATGTAACCTTATACAACATAGTGTTACCCCTTTTATGTTGATGGAAAACATCTTAATTTTTAGTTGAGATGTGTTGATGTACTCAGGCAACATTTGGGCCCATTAGGTTTTAGATTGTGATTTTAGAGTGTTCCTGTTCCTCTCGGCGTGAATACCTTGGCTGGCATTAAGGATATTGTGGACAGATAATAGATCAGAGCACAAGAATACAATAAAACAAGCACAAGAAGGAGCAGAATGCCTGAAATGTCCTGTGAATGGGTTTTCTCTCTAGTAGGTGGGTATTAGGAGATATGGCTAATGGATACCAGTTAATACTTTTTTTAACTGCTCTTTTAAAAATCCACATTTATTCTCCTTGGTTAACCGATTGTTCAGTCTGGATTGAAAATTTTTTCAACCTTTATTCAAAGGGCAAATAAACCATTTTGTAGAGGATCAGACTCATACCTAACTGGAGAAGAAATGTCTATTAAATGCTTCTTCTCTTTCTGTGGTCCCAGACTATGAAATTTTGTGCTCCAGAGATCCAGGATATATATGTTTACAAGAGAGTTTGGTGTTTAAGACATTCAAAATGATTGGTCCAAAAATCGTGTACGGCCATACCACCCTGAACGCGCCTGATCTCATCTGATCTTGGAGGCCAAGCAGGGTCGGGCCTGGTTAGTACTTGGATGGGAGGTCCAAAAATCAAACAACAAAGGACACTAGCCAGGAAATGCGGTGTCTGTGCCCCGGGCCCCCACTGAGCAGCTGGCAGTCAGTGGATGTGTAACAGGAGAGGACAGTGGATGCATGAGTTATGTTTGTTTAATGTCTACATGTCTTCAGTTGAATTCTATTGTCACATTATAAATAACATCTTTTCCATGCTTATCGGTAATTTCTGTTTTAGATTATTTGTGCTTGATTAATAAATGCACTTCATAAGTATATACCAAGTTCTAAAATATTTAAACACACTCCAAATAGTTGGCTTTGTTTGTTTTTGTTTGTTTGGTTTTTCTTTTTTTATTCCTTCTTTCTGTCCTGTGAACCAAAATGAAATGCTGCAGTATTTTTACTTTGGTCATGCCACAAACAGGAAAACCTTGAGTGCCACCCCGAACCCACCCTTCCATTCTTCCAGGAGGATGCCATGGCATTTGGAAAGATGCTAGTAAAGATCTGGTTTCCTCTCTGAACACCTTCCTCTGGTTTCACTTCCTGACCTTCCCTCTAGTTTCTTCACTGCAGCCTCTACTGGCTTGCCATGCTTTCTACTAAGGAAGACCTAAGCCCTATACTTGCTTATGCCTCTATTCTTTGGGGCCTCTGGATGTTCTGTGGATTTTTACAGGGTATTTATATCTGCACAGCATGCATTTTGTTATATTCTTATAAACATGAGGAGTGTGTATTTATAAGGGTGAGACTATCTGGCAAAGTGTGTGAATACTGTATGTGTAGATGGGTGTGAATGTGGAGGGCTAGTATAGACATGTCTGTCACAGCTCCAAGTGGGGGCCAAGAACCTTTACTACCAGGCTCTTCTGTATTTGGAATACAGTCGTTTTCTTATTCTCTTTTCACCCCGCCATTAACTGGCTTCACTCACAGTGCCAGATATCTAAAGATGAGGGAAGTAAAAAATCTGAGGTCAGTCAGGAATGATTCTGAACCACAAACGAGCTCTGGGCTATGCACAGGCTGGCACTGACCTGAGCAGATGCACAGGTGCATGTGGAGAGGACCATGTCATAGGGATCTGGAATTAAGAGCCTGTGTGTCGTATTTTGCTTCACTTGGGCTTGGAATCAGTAGAACCATGGATCATGAGTAATTCTGCCCTTGTTAGATAACCAAAACATTTTGGTCTCAGAAGCTTTCTCCTGAAAAATGTGATTGAATCTTATCTGTGGCAGCTCACTCTTGGAAAGAACTGTGGATATGGATAAAATCCATTCATTACTATTTGTGATTGGTGTGGTGTGTTTAATGAGCTTAAACGATACCTGTATGTAAAAGAACTGGTCGTGGCCTTGGAATATGGTCAGTATGTCCAGCCTGGTGAGAGACTGGCCCTGCTGACTTGGCAGCTTTCTCAGAGCAGCCATCCAGGGACGGGCGGTCCAGGGTCCTGTCTTCTCCGTTCTGTGTCACTCATATCTGGTGTCATGTCTGACTTGTGTGTGGATCATTGAATGCTTGCCGGGATCTCTCCTTCCCTCAGGTTTCTGGAACCTTCTCAAATTGTTCCCACTCTTCATCAGCTGGTTGACAAGGAAGCAAATAAGGGAACACTGTGCTAAGATTTCAAGCCACAGAAGGAGGACTCTGGCGACATACACCAGGACCACTGTTGTGTGCAGCCTGCTCCCAGCTTCTGCTCTCTTGACTGCCTAGGGGCAGAAGCGGATTCTCTGTTCAGCACCTTACATATCTGATGCTTAGGGAGAAAGTGTAAGGAGATGGCTGCTGGAGCACTGAGGATTCTTAGAAGTTTGGAAGCTGGCTGCCTGGGATGGCCAGCACCGCTCACATCCCCATAGCTGGTGCAAAGGAAGCCTGTTCGGACTGTCGGAGAAATAGGACCCATACTTTTTCAGAAAAAAGTTGTAATAGTTCCTTTGGCATACTGACTTGTTGATGTTTTGAGATGTAAAGAAGATTCCTGTGAACCAGAGAGCGGCAGTTGTTGTCCCAGCACGGTTAAATGTCTTTGTGCATCACTTGCAATTGTAGTTTCTGTGTCAGTTGCTTTCATTCTAGAGAATGGCCTCATCCTTGAAAAAGAGAGGATGGTTTTAGAGGTAGGATTTTCTAACAAATTATGGGGTGTAGAGAGGGACGGTGGGATTTTGCTTATCAGCCTCAACTCTTCATTCAGTGTTTTGACTGCATTTTAAGAACAAAGATGGCAGAGGAGGGAGCAGAGAGCTGCTGAGAGTGCTAAAAGGCACTAGCGAGTATTCAGATTCTGAGCCACAGTCCGCTTCCTGTCTTAGGAGTTATTTGAGCAGAGAGTCGAGGAGAGGGAGATTTTGTGAATAAAATGTTCTGCCAAACTGAATGAGTCTTTTTACCATTATTTCTTAGATCTAGCCTTTTTTTTTAAACCTTCTAAAACGACTCATTAGACATCTGGGGTTTATCTTGAGTGGTATAATCATTGTTTCTTAATAAAAGTGACACATTTCTTGCAGGTGTTTCCAATCACCCTCACCTTTGAAGAGCTTGTGAGCAGTTTCAAAAGCTCTCCAGTTTTTACCTTGTGTAGTGGCGGTGGCATATTTTACTACAGATGGCTGTCAGCAATCGTATTCCTCATGCCTGGCAGTTGGATCAATAAGAAACCACTTCTCAGGCTACAAGCCCATTTCTGCTTCAGGAGTTTAAAGAGGGTCAGCCTGCTTTGGCAGATTTTAGAGGTTCGGGGCAGTAAGTTTCTGTGGCAAATCTCTCAAAACCTCTTTTCCTGAATAGAAATACACTGATTTTTCTAAGCTACCATGTCCAGCTCTCTCTGCCTCCAGTATGCTGCTTTTAAGGAAACCTTAGCTCAAAAGTGACTCTCAAAGCAGTTTACTTCACCCAGTCTATTTTTAATCATGTGGTACCCCTCAGGTACAGAACAGAACAGGAAATGAAAAAAATAAGAGAGTGTGTATACTAAATACAGCACAATTAACATTCATCTCCTTGGAAATCACAGCCCGCTTTTATCATGACAGGGCTGGGTGTTCTTCATCAACCCTGGCCTGTAATCGCAAGCGGGGTGGTCACACGGCCTCTGAAGCCCCTTCACCCCGGAGTCACTCCAAAGTGTTATGAGCCACAAACCCACAAAAAGGCGTAAGTCACCTCTAGCAAACTGTCATCTCATACGTGGAGCAGCTTCTACACAGAAGCCAGTGATCCTAGTGCTGCAGAAGCCCATTGCAGGTCGTCGCAGCTTGGGCGCCTTTGTTCACGGGGGCACACGCACACAGGTGGTAGTTGGCGGAGAACCAGCGTCTTGGACCCAATCCTACAGTGGGCATTCAGGCAGCCATAGGAAGTGAACACAGATCAGAGAACTGCGTGTACGTGTCAAAAACTCTAAAAGAAAAAACACATCTGGCTATGCAAGTGTTGGTTAATAGTCAAAGCTTTTCAGTGATGTTCATCTGCAAGTTAATAAAATCATCAGAAAAATTGTTTTAGGGTCTGATTGTTTCTTAGCATTTCAAGGAATTAGCAAATGGCTCTGTTATTACATATGATGCCATGATGCACAAATGCATTCTAAAGCTAAGTGAGCTTATGCTTATACTTACTAGAGCTTTATTATTTCCTGTCATAGTTTTGAATAAAGTTTATTGCATGAACACATTCTTTTTAAGAAACTGTAAATATGTATTGATTTCCCAGAATCTTTAACACTGTTAAAGGGTTTCATTTCAGCAATTAATAAAGCGACATAGTAATAATAATAAACATAGACCAGGCTCGTTGTAATCCAGCCTATAATCCCAGCACTTTGGGAGGCTGAGGCTAGTGGATTGCCTTAGCCCGTGGGTTCAAGACCAGCTCAGGCAACTTGGCAAGAGCCCATCTCTACAATAAAAAAATTTAGCTGGGTGTGGTAGCATGTGCCTGTAGTTCCGGCTACTCGGAAGACTGAGGCAGGAGGATTACCGTGAGTGTGCCACTGCACTCCAGCCTGGGCAACGGAGTGAGACTCCAACTCAAAAAAAAAAAAAAATAGTAAACATACTTACCGTGTGTGAAGTACTTACTAGAGAGGACCCCAAAAAACCTGGAATTATCTTTTGGAGGGCATGCCCCTTGAAGTACAGGCTTCTCCTGCAAGGTAAGTGTTCTAGGAGCCCACCAGCTAGCATTGTGAGAGACTGCAATTGGCTTCAGTGAATTTTTTTTTTTTTTTTGAGATTTCCTTCAATGCGTTTGCCCATTTCATGATGGGTGATTTACAGTCACACCTACCCCTACCGCACTGAGTGTAGAGCAGTTTCTGACCAAAAAAGGGAGCTTGACCTCCATGCCTCACCCTCTCTATTCATCCAATTTGACCCCCAGCAACTTTTTTGTTTCCCTGGATGAGAAAAGTCCTCAAAGGGAAATGTTTTGCAAATGTGGAAGAGGTGAAACAAAAAATGGCAGAAGCACTTTTTGGTGCTTTAGTATCAACATTGATGAGTTCAAAAACTGTTTTGACCAGTGGGAAAAACATCTCAGGTGTATTGCATCAAACAGAGGGGACTTTGACGTTTAAATGTGAGAATAAATAAACAATTTTCTGTAAATTTGGGGGGTTTTGGGTCCCCTCTCATGTTCATTTATTTAATCCTTACTACAAATCATTGGCATTAGAAAATTATCGCTCGTTTACAGATAAGGAAACCGAGGTGCAGAGGAGCTGCCTATATTGCCTCAGTTACACGTGTGTTGGAGCCAGGATTTGAACTCATGAAGTGTGATTCCAGAACCCATACTCTTACATCACTGCATTATGCTACGTCTAAAATCTCAGTGATGAGACTGTACAGTCTCATCAGTAAGTCCTGAATCTGTTTTCTTATCACATATCTGAATTCATACCCTGTTTCCTCTCTAAGAGCTTGTGATCTGTAGTTCAGCCAAGGAGAAAATAAACCTAGGAAGTCAGTAGCAAAACAGGACTCTGAAACCATTCTGATTCTTAAATGTCCACATCAAAATGTGAACATTTTCCCTGGTGTCTGAAACACGTGACATTCAGGTTAATCAGTAGTAAATATGCAGTATAGAAATGTAGGTAATTCAGTCACACAGCCCTTATCAACGACTTGCTTAAGTAGCTGTAATTTACAGGATGTTTAATGTATGTGTTAGCCAGTCTTTGAGTTTCTCCAAGTCCTGTCCCAGAAAACATTTAAATTCTGTGATCTCTTCTACCCGGCTAAATGCCATCTCTGAATCATACTTTTATAATAAACCTTCAACCGTTATATAAGGGCTATTACAAGAGTTTTCATTTTCAGTGATTCAGTATCTCTGGCACAAATGGAGTTTAACACATAACCCATTATCCACTGGAGTGCCTAATGTCATCCATTCAAACAAGAATCAGTGTTACAGTATTGTTCAAGTTTTGGTTCTAGAAAACATGTGTCTCTGCAGATGTGATAGCATATGTCATTTTGTCTAAATATGAAAACTAGCTGTCATCCCTCTTAGACAAACTTTGTCAGAACCATGCGTAACTGCATGTAATAGAAACCCAGCCTTCTCTTACTTAGCCTCATGGTTTATTTTTCACTGGAGGTAGGCACGTTGGGGCTGGCTCAGCTGCTCAAAGACATGGATATATTAATATCACAACATTAGCAATTTGATGTCATTATCAGCACCAAGTTCACCCCTCCACTGTATATAGGAAATGTGGTTGACTTTTAATTTTTGGCTCTAGGTTACAGGGCTATCAGTGGTACTGCAACCGAACGAGAAAGGAGTACAGCCCTTATTAAGGGGCTCCAGGCCTCCGTCTGGGGGGAATGATGGCGCATTCACGTTTGAGGGGCAGTCACAGCTCGTCGGGGTCATCTGCAGAAGCCCACGCGTGTGCCCACTTTTGCCAGAGGAACAGTCGGATGGCTCATTTCTGCCTTCCGCACCTTTTCGGGGTCCCGTCACTTTAGGAATCCCTGAACCCTGCTGGCATAGTCTGTGGGAAATGTAAATTGCAAGACTTGTGTCAGAGGCTGTTCATGGGCCTCCATATCTGTTGTGACAGCCATCGTGTTAGAGGATGTTTCCTTTGTCCCCTGCCAGCTCCTCAGCTGGTCTTCCCTCCGCCCCTTCTGCTGGCTGTGTTGTCCACTCACTTTTACCTCTGAACGTGAAGGTGCTGAGACAGCACCCAGGGAATATCTCTTCCTTACGTAGTGCGAGCCCCACTGTCCCTCTGACAGCCAGGATCCGCTTCCCTCACAACTGCAGTCATCCTCTTGCCTGCTGCTCCAGTGTCACCAGGTGGCAGTCTCCTCATTCACCAGCCACTGCAGAAGTTGTTAAGTATGGAACAACACCCTCCTCCATGGAACCTTTGTTGCGTTCCTGGGTGACCTCCCTTGGGGACTGAGACTTCCAGACCCGCAACCCTTGGCGCTGTGGGCATAAGAAATAAAACTTTTGCAAGTGGGTTATTAGCAATAATAGTGAAAAGTCACTTCATTTCACCTCCCAGGTCTTAGACCCGCGTTTTCCACCCGTGGGTAAAAGGCCTCATGTTAACTGGCTGCGGTTCAAGCATATACTGTATCTTGTGGGTCCGCAAGTGTGCATTAATCTCACAACCAGCCTGCACTGGGACTGAACAAGCAAACCACGACGTGTGGACTTACCAGCTCCTCTTCTTCTGGCTGGTCTCAGAGGTTTGTTACTGGTCTAAAACAAGCAACCCAGATCTCAGGTGTTTGTTACTGGCTTAAAACAACTTGAGTTTTTAAAAAAGAGACGGCTGCACTTAATCTATACCATCATCCTTAAACATTGCTTAAACACATACAAATGAACATACATACGTTCGCAGCGTTTCTGCTGTGAATCTTGAAAGCCGTCTTTTCTTCTGAAGGCTCCCAGCTCCCCCTTCTTTCTTTGGTGGGCCCATCTTAAATGTGTTAAATCTAGGAAAAGATGTCATCAAAAGGAGAAAAACAGGTGGGGAAGAAAGAGATGAAAACACTCTTTGACAGTTCACTTGTTTTTGCAGCTGTGCGAGCCATAGTGCTGAATTGTGTTTCTTCCCTCACCAAGCTAATTAATTCTCTTTTTTCAAAAAGCCACGTCTCGTTCCTTCAATCAGTGTCAACAGCCAATTACAATCTTTCATCACCCAAAGTGTAATAGCGCAAATGATATCAAGGAAGAAACAGTTGGACTGACAAGATTAGCAATTCATTCCTTCTTTCTTAATCTTGTAATCACATGGCCTGCAGAAGTTTACAATAATACACGCCCAAGTTTGCTAGTAAATTACTCTATAGAGGCAGTGTGTAAATTCCCCATCATGTCATGTCTACACTTGGCACAGAAGCGTGTGTTTTCCGTAGGAGACACGGGCGAATTAAGATCGCTTCCCTAGAGTGCTTTCTCCTCACCCATTAACCACTGCAGAAGTTAAGTGTGTGAAGGAGGGAAGGAGTAGTCGGTAGAAAATACAACCATGAATGGCATTTAGGGGCAACAGAAAACCAAGGCAGCTGACAGCGACAGAAGGTGTTTCACCGGTGCCAAAGCTAACACTTTGCTGTCATCTGTCGGAAGACAAAAAGCGTCTTGCTTTGTAGGGGTCAAATATTTGCTGATGTCATTTGGAATTCATCCCTAAAGTCTTTGGGAAGCCCAACCGGGTTATCAGTCCTCAAGAACCACACTCCCCACACCCCAGAGGTGTGAGTGTCATGGATGGCTGAATTTTGAATTTTGCACCACAGACTGGGTTGTGGAAGGAATGGCACATAGAATTGATATATAGACATTGATTTAAAGAATTCATTCCTGGCCCCCCTTCTGCCAGGCTGGAGGGGGGCTCAAGCTGCACCTTGGCCAATGCTCCTTCATCTCCTTTAGGTAGAACAAAAGCTCGGAAGCTTATGTGACCTTGAGACAAGGATTGAATTTCTGCCCGTTCTTGGTTACTGGGGTCCCAAAGCCTGGGGACCCTCCGCCCAGTGCCTGGCCCTGGAAACACTGCCTTGCCTCCCCTGGGTGTGCTACTCAGAGCATTTCCCGGGGTCCAAGCCCCAGGCTGACCTCAGGCAAGGGAGCACAAAGGGCCCGGAGTGGGGACGCTAAAGCCAGGGCTTTTGACGAAGAAAAAGAATGTGAGGGCAGAGGCAGATTCACTCCAGTGCTGGAAGTGTAGCTTCCATTTCTCCTGCTTTGCGGGGCAGGAGGAATGGGGAGCTTCCATGATTTAGCGTTTCCTGTGCCCCTGGTCTTATTTTAACTTCCAAGGAGACTCCCCACCCCCTCCTCCTGAGGGAGATCTCTCTTTGACAGGAGATGAAATAGCTGTGCCTGGGTTGTCTGTAGGGGTCCCCTTGCTGCCGCTGCTGTGTCCACACCCAGTCTTTGGCTCGAGGCCCTGAAATAATTTCTCCTCCCTGAGTGGCCACAGGAAGGTCAGGCCATCTTAGAAGGTCTCGTCTGAAAGCAATCACACTTTTTTCAGACCCTGTCTACTGAGGAAGCTGAAACACATTCCCTCCTTTCACAACGTCCTCCTCATCATTTCTGCCAGGACACCTCGAGGGTTCACATAGCCAGGAGACTTGTGATCCTATAACTGAAAACCCCAGGAAGACATGAAGCTCCCAGCCTTCCAGTAACCACCCCAGCATCACACACGGTCGATACAGGCTCAGACCTTGGTAGCCAACGGGTAATCCAAGAAAATTAAGAGTGAAAACACATTCCCAAATCACCCTTAAACAGCCAATGTGCGGCCACGGTGATCACGGAAGGCTTCATCGCCGAGCTCAGTAAGGTTGGTGCCTTGTGCTTGATGGTCTTCTTCCTCCAGGAGTGAATGAAATGTATCTATGTCAAATCAAGCAAAAACACACACCCTCTGCCATAGGTGCTCCATGTAGAGTCGACATCACGCAGCCATGGCACAGGCTTACTCAGCGCCCCGGTCTGCGGATGTTCAAGGTGCTGGTGAAGAGAGTGGTAGGTACCTCTGCCGTTTCCACTCCCAGAATGCCCTTGGTTGCAAGCAGGAATATGTGATCATCACTGAAGGTCTAGAATGCATGATCACGAAGAAGGTGGGGTCCCTGGAGAGCAGGGCTGCCTGTGCAGATCAGACTTCAAGGAGATCTGTGTGGCCCCAGGCTCATTGTTTAAAGGAAAATACAGGTATCACCCCACCCCAGGGGCTAGTACCTGAAGATAATCAGTTGCTCTGCTGAAGCAGTTGTGTGAATGTTCGTGCAAAGGGGAGAGCAAACTTAGAAGCAACAGATGTGCTCGTTTCTAGTCAAGAGCTGTCACTTTGCAGGGCTCAGGTCTCTTCTACAGCTTTCACCATGTGGCCCCATGTTCATTTGATCCGGGCATTCTAATTAGTGGATCAAAGTGCTCTCATTTTTCATAGTTCTCGATCAACAAAACTTGCTGCTTATGAGTGTTTTTAAACAGTGGTGCCCCAGATTCTGCCTGCCACTCTGCCGATTGTTGTACTGAGTAGCCATTCCTTGTGTGTTGATTCCATCCCCTTTCTGAGAGGGGAGATAGAAACTGGTTAGGCAGACAGAGAGGGAAGGTCTCGGGGAGACGTAACACCTGAAGGAACGCCCCCTGCACCACCCCCATTATATAATTATTGGCTGAAAATGTGGTTAGTGTGATTCAGAACATCCTGTCAACCCAGGATGTACAGCTAAGAGGGACTTTTTGCTGCTTGAACCCAGATGCAGTAGCTTAACTAAATGTCCTAACTTGACCTTGGTTTACTATAATATTATTAACATGGCATTTGCATTGCGGTCTTAACCCCGCCCCCCCCCCCAGTGGGCTTTTCTTGTGGTACTTATGGGTAACACTCAAGATGAAGTAACTTTGGTCAAGGACACATATGCATGGTAAGAGGGGCGGATGAGATGTAAATGAGGGAAACGCCCCCAGAAAAGATAAGAGGAAAACCACAAAAAGAACTCCTAATGGCAGACAACCCACTCCGGACCCCTCTCCTTTTCTAGAGAGCTTTGTTACTTAATAAACTCCTACTTTCACTCATCATTTTGGTGTCCATGTTCCCTAATCTTGGTCAAGGGACAAGAGCCTGAGGTGGCTGGTTTAAGCTGACAGCGGAGTTCAAAACTCCGGCAACATTTCTAAACAATACCCCATGCTATCGGTCGCATTTGAGATTGGGTTGTTTTCATCAATCAAATACTTTCAGAAAGTTTTTCGAAAAGGTATGAAAACAAAAGCATACAAGCATTTGGAAATCTAAGAAGCACATAGGCAGATGTGCACACAACGTTTCACCAGCCTTGTTCTGAGAAGTCTGTGCCAGGAGTTGGATGTAGCTTGGGGGAGGAGCCGTCTTCCCCCGAGACCCTGCTTGAGCCCTGCACTGTGAGCCAATCATCTGACCACTGAAAATATTGCTGCTTGTGGACTTCCAGCTCAGGCCCAGTGTTCATTCCCCCCCCCATCTCTTCTTTAGTTTTTGGTTTATTTGTTTTGCTAGGAGATAAATATTATGTAAATAGAAGTATATTACTAATACAAGCAAGCATATGTGTGTGTCATGCACAGATGTATTGTTTTAGTGATTTTTCTTGCTCTATTTTTAGGGTCTTCTATTTACATTCATCCTATCTTACAATCTATCTATTTAAATCTTTAGATTTTCTATTTTGTCTTTTTAGATTTATTATTACATGTCTTAATTTTATACTTTAAAAATATTTATTTTGAACTTCTGGTTTAAGATAGCTCTTTTAATTTCTCAAAGGCTTTTATTTAACAAGTCTGATAAAGAAATTTTCTATATTATGATATTTATTCTTTTCTTTTTAATTTGAGGTTTTATTCTTGATGTCATGGTTTTGAAATTCTTGTTCTTAAGCTTTAAAGTATTCTACCAATTCAGTTTTTTATCCTTCTATATTTAAATTATTTAATTTCTCATAGGTATGACTAGAAACAGACTCCCCTGACCCGCACATAGAGCGATCATAGACATTACAATCTGCGCTAGAATACTTGAAAGTGTGAAAGGGAGCTCTGCTAATAATTCTCCTGCAACAGCCACAAGCAAGCCAGGAGGCATGATTGCTCAGTCCCAAGGGAGTTTTTTGGTCTCCCTACCCCAGCATTCCCACACACCATGGAAGGCAAAGGAGATGACTGGTATTTCCTAATAGACCCTCCATATCTTCCAAATCCATCTTGCCAAACATACTTACAAAAGTATATATAGCTAACGTTTATTGGCCATTTATCATTTGATAAGCAATTTACATGGACTGCTCTGGGGGAAAGGGGTGTAAGTTTTCCATGAAGGCAGACCTAGCCTCTCCCCAAGTTGGGACCATGCAGCTTTTCACAGCCTGCCCCACCCATGCTTCTGTGAGTCTCTGTGCTCAAAACCCAGTGACCTCTGATGCTCTTCCCAGTGGATCTGGGGCCAGCCTTGCCAACAGTGTGCTATCACTCAGGAGGGAAAGGCCAGAGGAAGGTCTAGCCCTGACTTCCCAGCAGTCCTGACAACTCGATGAAAAAACGCAAAGCTGTGGGGACAGGGACCTAGAGAGGCCCCTGGAGGCTGCAGTGGACCTGCTCTTCACCGTCCTCAGATATACTTGCTCTTACGCAAAAGCAATTTCCTGGTCTGGGCAGGTCCTGGTGCCTCTTCACCATGATGAGGAATTGCCTAAAGTCAGAATCTAGCAAGTGGCCGAGCCAGGATTTAAACTCAAGCGTTCCAACAGCAGTCTGCCTCAGTTAGCCATTCTGTTGTAAAGCCTTCCCACGCCGTGAGGCTCTTGAATCATTGCTAGGTGAGAGTGGTGGCAGGGAGAACTATGATTTTGTATTATGTCGTCTACATTAGAGGACAGCACAAGAAATGACCCTAGGATGTTGTGTCTTGTAATAGACACCATCACTTTATATTCCACCAGCAGAGAAAAACAAGGGCTAGCTCCAGAAGGCTTCTTTTTCAGATAGGAGAGTGTGTTTCTGCTGAGCGCCTTCTCACCTGACAGCACCCCAACTGGACGGCCGTGGCCTCCCAGACTGCCAGAGGTTTGGAGAGCCCCTCCCCACCTCCGTGGACAGTCCTGACTGTCCCTGAGAAGCAGCTGGTCTCACAATAATTGTTGCTGACGTATTTGATTGACTTTAGGATATTGTGCATTGTAATGTACACCACTTTACATTCCACCAAGAAAGAAAAACAACGCCGCCAATTCAACTATGGCACGTCATCAATTTTAAAATGTGCCCTGAGTTCAGAGACATTAAAATGTGAAAAATGTCTCTCTTAGAATCAATGACATTCGTTTTTTTCCTTCCATTTTCCACCACTGGATTATTAATTCTCTTCCAAGACCGGCCACAGGGGATTGGGGACTGGAGTCTGGAGGCCTGCCTGCTATTGTTCAACCTGATTCATTGCAGCCCATCCATTCCTCAGCCCTCAGGTCTGTGAAATGACATCTCCATCAGTCCCTCCGTGACGGAGCCCTAACAGCTGAAGGAGCAGAGAGCTAAGCAAATTACCTAAAGTCAGAATCCTGGCAAACGACTGAGCCAGGATTTGAACTCAGGAATTCCGACAGCAGTCTCCCTCAGTTAACCATTCTTTTATAGAGCCTTCCCACGTGGTGAGGACTCCCTCTCGAGTCACTGCTTGGTGAGGGTGGTGGCAGGGAGAACTGTGATTTCATATTGTGTAGTCTACATTGGAGGACAGCACAAGAAATGGCGTCATCAAACAAGGCTGAATTTAGTATAAGGTACTGAGAATGTGCCCCCCGTATCCCTACAGTGCCCTTTTGAGACTGGGGAAAGGAATGTCTTGGGAGTTACCAGGAAAAGCTGCACAGCTCCTAGGCAACTCGACCTGGTCTTAAGGTTACTGTGAATCCTGAAGCTATGGAATTAATCATGCTTCTGTCTTTGCTGTGGCTACCAGGAAGCTTAATTTTGTGACTGGATAGTCAGAATAAGTATTTGGTACTCTAACAATTAGGCCTTGCACTTGATAATTTGAGCATCTTTTTTCTCCCTGCCCTAGTATCCTTACCTTTTTGTGTTTTTCTCTGATTGAATTGAATTTACCACTGTCAGCGTCCTCAAATATTTCTGGAATGGGATGATGTAAAATATATAAATACATACATCTTTTTGAACTTTTGAATACTTTGTGCTTTCTAGGTATTGGAGTACATATAAACAGGTTAATATGGCAGGTTATTAGCAGTTGCCTATCCTAACTTCCCATTCAGTGAATTATGAAAGACATCCCCTTTATAAAATGCAGGGGGAAAAAGGGGCAGTTGGAATAAAAGCTACAAGTTAAATCCATATGCCAAAGTCTTGGTACTTCCACTGAACACAGCATCCTGGGCACAGCAGAAAAAAAATATATATCCTAGGAATAGCAAAATAAATTCAAAGAAGAAAAATGCAGTCATTTCTCACCTCTCAGCTTTCCTGCTAGAGTGCAAAACCAAGCCGACTCCTCTGTGACTGTAGAACCATTTTCTTCAATACTCCCCGTGAAAGCCATTTTATACAAGAGCCACCTTCAACTGCTCAATGAACAGGCTAAAATCAAAGTTGAATATTAACCAATCAGAACTGCCTCATTTACATGGCGAGAACTCTAGTACATGATAGGAATCCCAGAAGTCACCCTAACTGAAAAGAACATCAAACTCCACTGGGAAGAAACCCCAAGCCAGCAGCTCAGTGCAGACAGCTCTCTTGTGGCTGTGTTGTATGCTATCTCCCTTTCAGTATACTTGATAA
Source organism: Carlito syrichta (assembly GCF_000164805.1). Classification (NCBI taxonomy): domain Eukaryota; kingdom Metazoa; phylum Chordata; class Mammalia; order Primates; family Tarsiidae; genus Carlito; species Carlito syrichta. The sequence goes on from NW_007245921.1 coordinate 40,025, forward strand.
ACCTGTTTGCAATCCAGTGGTCTCCAACTTTTTTGGCACCATGAAGACAACTTTTCCATGAATGGGGTGGGTGGGAGGGAGCATGTGCAGTCAAGCCTTACTACCCATGTTCATCTGTATTTGCAGCTGTTCCCCAGTGCTAGTATCACCTCAGCTCTACCTCAGATCATCAGGCATTAGGTTCTCATAAGGAGCTGCAGCCTAGATCCCTTGCATGCACAGTTCATAGCAGGTCTGTACTCCTATGAGAATCTAATGCTGCCCTGATCTAAGCCTGACAGGGAGTGGAGCTCAGGTGGCAATGTGAGCCATGGGGAGTGGCTTTGCGCTGTTCACCTGCTGTGCGGCCTGGGCCTGCTCTTGTCTGACTTGGGTGAATTCCTTCAGTCTCGGGTAAATTTTCTACACCAGAGTAGAATTTTCTACTCTCATCTGACTTGGGTGAATTCCTTCAGTCTGGTTGCTACCGGGGACACTCCCTTCCCTCGCTTTCCCTTCTGGCTTTGAGAGTAAGAATTTGACAATGTGAAAGCTATCACATAAAAGAATTGACAGCAAAAATAATTGAATTAGTAGTGTGACAGAATTTCATGTTATAGATTTTGTTTTCAAGTTCACTGATGATTTTATAAAATTGGGCACAAGATAAAGCATAAAGATCATTATTAAAATTTATAAAATATAAACTACATGAGGCATATTTTTATTTCTTAATTATATTCCACCAAAACTGGAATTTATAAGAAAAAAAAATTCTCAAAGTTACTATTTGGTCAACAAAAACAATACTATGATACTAAAGCCTTTAGAATTGCACTGTCCAGCCGGGCTCGGTGGCTCAGCCTGTAATCTCGCGCCTTTGGGAGGCTGAGGTGAGTGAATTGCCTGAGCCCGCGGGTTCGAGACCCACCTGGGCAACTTGGTGAGACCTCATCTCTACAATAAATCAAAAAATTAGCCAGGTGTAGTAGTGCGTGCCTGTAATTCCAGCTACCTGGAAGGCTGAAGTGGAAGGATCACCGGAGCCCAGCAGGTCGAGGCTGTGGTGACCAGGAGCGGCCACTGCACTCCAGTCTGGGCGACAGAGTGAGACTCCAACTCAAAAAAAAAAAGAATTGCACCGTCCAATAATCACACATGGTTGTTTACATTTAAATTAATTAAAACTAAATAAAATGAAAAATTCAGTTCTCTAGTCCCACCAGTTCCGTTCAATTGCTCAATAGCCACATGGAACTGGTGGCTACCACAGTGGACAATGCAGACATTTCTATACATTTCTATCATCACAGAAGCACTATGCCTCTGGATAGTTGAGATTACAAGAGTGGCTCACTCTTGTAATCTCAGCACTTTGGGAGACTGAGACAGGAGGACTGCTTGAGCCCAGAAAGCATAGTGAGGCCCCATGTCTACAAAAAAATCCAAAAAAGTAGCTGGGCAAGGTGGCATGCCACCTGTAGTCCCAGCTACTTGGGAGACTGAGGCAGAAGGATCACCTGAGGCCAGGAGGTTGAGGCTGTGGTGGCCATGAGTGCGCCACTGCACTCCAGCCTGGGCAACAGAATGAGACTCTGACTCAAAAAAAAAGAATTCACAAGCATCCACAAGCAAACACTACATAAGAAAATACAGTTAAAAGCTTCTCTGTTTAAAATAAATACAAGCCAATAACAAGTTGAGATGAGTATTTGTAACAAATGGGGACCACGTAGCTAATATTTAATAGACATAGCTCTCACAAAAATATGAGGGAGAACACAACATCCCAGGATAAGATCATCACAGTGACGTGAACAAACAATTCGTGGCTCAACTAAGAGTGAAATACTAATAAAAAGTAAGCATATGGAAAACAGTAAGCCTGTCCAATAAAAAACATATTTGTCAACCACCACATTAGTAGTGATAAAAATACTAATACGGTTCATGCTAATGAGGGTGTGATGAGATGGTCTTAAACTGCTGAAGGAAGAAAAAATTGACAAAATTATTCTTTTTTTTTTTTTTGAGTTGGAGTCTCACTCTGTCACCCAGACTGGAGTGCAGTGGCCGCTCCCGGCCACCGCAGCCTCGACCTGCTGGGCTCCGGCGATCCTTCCACCTCAGCCATCCAAGTAGTTGGAACTACAGGCGTGCACTACCACGCCCGGCTAATTTTTGTTTTTATTGTAGAGATGTGGTCTCGCCAAGTTGCCCAGGCGGGTCTCGAACCCGTGGGTTCAGGCAATCCACTCACCTCGGCCTCCCAAAGTGCTGGGATTACAGGCTGGGCCACCAAGCCCGGCCCAAAATTATTCTAAAAAGCCCACACTCACCCTCCAGGAGCAGTGGTTCTCAAACATAGTTATGCATTGGAATCCCTCTGGGGACATTTAAAAACACCATGCCTGAGCTGCCCCAGGTCCTTATGTAATAGGCTTGGGATGGAGACCTTGGCGTTGGTATTGGCATTTTGGGAGTGCATGCATGGTCTGATATGCAGACCAGGTTGAGAACAACTATCCAGAGGCATAGCTGCAAGGTACAGGGTGCCCTAGAAAGCCCCCTAAGCGAGAGACTCCAGCAGGGCCTGCGTCCCACCTGGAGATGGGCCAGGAGGGTTCACTGGCTCCCAGAATACTCAATGATGGGAAGTTGTCCAGGCAAGATGCCTGCAGGAGTGTCCAGGCAGGGAGGGCCGAGTCCGACCCCTGGGAGCAGTTGTGTATGATGCGTTCTCATGATGAGAACCAATATTTTACTCCCCTCTGAATGTTTTAGTAATTTCAGTATTTACTACCAAGTAATAAAGCCTGGAGGGGTCAGGATGACGGGGCAGCCACAACCCTAGGCACAACTCTGGCAAACAGGCCACACCCTAGGTTTTTTCCAGGAAGGTAGGGACCCCATGACTTGAAGCTCTGGAGCCCCCTGGAGGCTGGGTGCAATCGAGGTAAAAAGCAAAACGGGGAAATTGTGAATTGATTGAGATTGTCCTGAATTGAGTGAAAATTGTTAGGTCAAATGGACAGCTCAACAGTAGCACAGGTTTATTCCAGGGAGGACGACTTGCGGAGGGGACTCCAGATAAGACGGAAGCCCGCCTGCTCACAGACTCAGGGCAATCTACAGGGGTGTGGGGAAGGGGTGCTGGTTAGCTGGTTGCTAGGGGGTAGCTAAGGAAGAAGCCTGTGGTTAGCCAGCTGCTGCTTACAGGATGCACTCTGTGGTCAGGGCTCAGCTGACCAGTCTCCATCCCCATTTGTGTTAGCAAAACAGCAGGGACTATCTACAATGGCGTCCTAAGGCTAACAAAAGTAAGATTTCTTTCACTTTGGCTTTGAGCTTAAAATTGAGTGTGTGTGACCTGAGGTGTTCATACTCACCACACATCCATTGTCTAGCTGTAATCATCATCACAAGAATTCCAAAAGGTAGTTGTGTGAAATCCCAGTTCTATAGATGCTATTAGGTGATTCAAATACGGTCATTGACATTTCTAACATTTTGCTCTGTATACTTTGATGTTACACATCTCATTAGTGTTGATGACTGTTATATCTCACTAATGGGGTGCACCTGGCTTAATGTAAAAGGGTATTTTTGTGTCATCTAATGATTTTATCTTGACTTCTTCTTTGTCTGATTTTAATATTCTTACCCCTGCCTGCTTTTTATTTGTGTGATATTCGCTTTTGATGCTTTGGTAAACATTTCTTTTATGTACCACTGACTTTTCTGCAGCCACCATGTAATCCAGGAAGAGAGAGAGTGGTCAAAAGGGAAAGAAAGGTAGGAAGGAGGAAAGAGGAAAGGAGGGAGGCATGAAGAAAGGAAGAATGAGAGTAGAAAAAAGGAACAAAAACCCGATTGTGGTGTGAAGTTTTTGACATATCACTATAAGTAGGAAAAATCTAAAAAGGAAGTAAATGGTTTGAATATCCAATTAATATGATTGAATTAATACCTACCTCACATTTTTTGCCCTATAAAACCACCTCTTATCAACATTTATTCACGGTAAAACTCTTAGTAAACCAAGAAGAAAATGAAACTTATTTTTCCAGAGAGGCAAATCTCACACTTAATAATGAAGCATTAGAAATATTCTTTTTAAAATTAGAAACGAGACAAGGATGCCGACTATCAATGCTTCTATTCAACATTGTATTGAAAGTTCTCTCCAGTGCAGCTTGTAAAAAAGACAAGAAATGAAATGAAATGAAAGGAAATAAGAATATAATAACAAGAATGGGGAAAGGGGAAAGCTGTTATTTTTTAATATCTCCGTAGAAGTCCTGAAATAATCTATAATATTTGTTAAAATAAATACACATGATATCTGTAGAAATGAATTGTGTTCTATACACCAGACCCAGAAAAGATAATCTTTAAAAATATTCCATTTACAATAACCAAGATAAACAGTACCTAGGAATAAATCTCACTAAAGATACCTATGTCCTTTATGGAGAAAATTATACAAGTTTATAAAGAAATGAAAGAAAACCTACATAAATGGAGCAATGTGTATGGATATATCCAGTATCAGAAAAAAGAGAAGCCTTCTCAAATTTATGACTTAAATGTAACTCCAGTTAACGCCAGACAAGGCATTTGTAGAATGTGAAAAATAGGGTCAACAATTTATGGAAACAACAAATGAGAGACATGGTCTTACACATTAGTGGGGTAAGGAAGGGGACAACTGGAATAAAACAATTTCAGTACTGCCTCACATCATACACAAAAATCCATTCCAGAAAGAGAGACTTCAACTGGAAGAGCCAAACTGTTTTTTAAAGAATGTTTAGAAGAATATCCAGGATATTAGGACTGTGGGATAAGACACAGAAAGTGCAAGTCATAAAGAAAAAGATCGGCAAATTTGGCCATATTAAAAGCTTTTATTCACTAAAAGATAACATTTTAAAAAGTGAAAGGCAGGTCACAATGTGGGAAAAGACATTTGCAATACACATAATTAACCGAATTACTAACCAGAAGATATAAGTAGATTCTACAAATTGATAAGAGATAATAGCCCAATTTAAAACTTTTCAAAACATATAAATAGGCAAGTCACAGAATGGAAATCATAAATGGTCAATAAACTTCTTCTTTTTTTTTTTTTTGAGTTGGAGTCTCACTCTGTTGCCCAGCCTGGAGTGCATTGGCATGCTCATGGCCACCGCAACCTCTACCTGGCTGGGCTCCGGCGATACTTCCGCCTCAGCCTTCCAAGTACCTGGAACTATAGGCACATGCCACCATGCCCAGCTATTTATTTATTTATTTATTTTAGAAACGAGGTCTCACCAAGTTGCCCGGTCTGGTCTCATACCTGAAGGCTCAGGTAATCCTCTCACCTTGGCCTCCCAAAGTGCTGGGATTATAGGAATAAACTTTAAAATGTTCAACATTACTAGATAATTGGGGGAAATGCAAAATAACATCACAATGAGATTATAATCAACACTTTTTGGATTAGTAACAAAAAGACTGTCAATGCTACTTGTTGGTGAAGATGTGGAAAAAGGGGAACTCTCAAACATGTTTGTGAGAGTGTATTAGAGCCACCACTCTAGTAATATCTGGTAAAGTTGAAGATTTTTATACTTATAACACAGCAATTCTGCACCTGGACAAGAGTGTTTTTAGCTGCATTCTTCATAACAACAAACATGTGGAAACAAATGTAGTGTTCATCAACAGAAAACTGAATAAGTAAGTTGAAATATACTCTTACATTGGAATATTATATGGCAGTAAAAATTTAAAACTATAGCAATGCAATCTATATAGATTAATCTTATAAACATAATGTTGAGGAAAGTTAATTGCTGAATTCAGGCAGTATAATTTGAAGTTTTAAATCATGGAGAACAAATGTACATATTGTTTAGGGATAGACACGTGCACCAAAAGTATAAAGAAATACATGGGAATGATAAACACTAAATTGAGAAGATGGTTATATCTGGGTAGGAAATCAGTGGACTATAATCAGGAAGGATACAAAATGGGCTTTAACTTCTTGGTGATGCTTTATTTATTAACGTGGGTGCATTATGGTTTTTATTATATTATTATTTTTCTCTTATAACATACAAGTCTTTACATTTAAAAAAGAGTCACACTTTATTTAATGATTGTAATTTAACTTCTGTTTCCACATGTTCACTGATAGTGAATTAAAAATACAATTGATTTTTTATATTGACGATTCCTGAGACCTTAATGAACTCATGTGTTAGTGGTAAGAATTTTTCTTTTCTAGATTTCTTGGGATTTTCTAATGTTATCTGTAAATAGGGATTTATTTTTTTTTCTAATCTGTATTCCTTTTCTTATCTTATTGCACTGGCTTATTTTCTTATTGCATTGGCTAGAACTTCCAGTGCTGTGTTGAATAAGTGTGTGAGAGTGGTCATTCTTGCCTTGTTCTTATCCTTGGGGAGAAACCATTCAGTCTTCAACCATTAAGTCTGATGTCAACTGCAGGTTTTTTGTAGATGTTCTTTATCTAATTGAGGAAGGTTCCCTCTATTTCTAAGTTTTTATTATGAATGGGTGTTGAACTTTGTCAACTGCTATATCTGCATCAATTGATATAATGTTTGGAAGTTTCCTCTTTACCTTGTTAATATGATGCCTTAATTGGCTGGTTTCAACTATTGAACCAGTCTTACATCCCTGGATTAAATCCCACTTGGTCATGGTGCATAAGTCTTTTATGTATTGCTGAATTTTATGTGCTAATGTTTTGTTACTGGTTTTTGCATCTTTATTTATGAGTGGCATTGGTTTGCAGTTTTCTTATATTGTCTGTCTGATCTTGGTGTCAGGGTACTATTAGCCTCATAAAATGAGTTGGGACATGTTTCTTCCTTTTATGTTCTCTGGAAGAGATTTTACAGAGATTGTGTGAATTTCTCTGCAAACATTTGTTTCTCCAGTGAAAGCATCTGGGGGCCTGAAGTTTTTGTTTTGTTTTGTTTTGTTTTTTAGACAAGGTCTCATTTTGTCAAACAAGCTAAAGTGCAGGGATGCAATCATAGCTCACTGCAGCCTTGAATGCCTGGGCTCAAGTGATCCTCTCACCTCAGCTTCCTGAGTAGCTAGGAGTATATGCACACACTACTATACCCCAATTTAATTTTGTGTGTGTGTGTGTGTGAGGAGACAGGGTCTCATATAGCCCAAGCTGGTCTTGAACTAATAACCTCAAGCAGTCCTCCCACCTTGTCCTCCCAATGCACTGGGATTTTAGGCACACATCACTGTACTCAGCCCTGGACCTGGAGATTCTTTTTCAAATTCAGTTATACATTCTTTAATTCAATTTAATTCATCAGTTTCTTTAATATATTTGTTGGGCTATTAAAATTATCTATCCTATATGGATGAGTTGTTGTGGTTTTTGACTTTTGAGGAATTGGTCTGTTATATCTAAGCTGTCACATTTAAATGTGTAAAGTTGTGTGAACTATTCCCTTATTATACTTTTGATGTCTGCAGAGTGTGTAGTTTCATTTCCTGTTTCATTCCTGTTACTGGTAATTTGTATCTTCTTTCTTTCTTTGTCAGTCTTACTAAAGAGAGTGCCAGTTTTATTGATATTTCAAATAACCAGATTTTTGTTTTATTGAATCTTCTTTATGGTTTTTTCTGCTTTCATTTTCATTAATTTCTACTCTTATCTGTATTAGTTCCTTCTGCTTGATTTGGGTTTATTCTTCTCTTTTTCTAGATTCATGAGGTAGGAACTTTAAGATTTATCTTATTTTCTAATATATGCATTTAGCACTATAAATTTTCCTTTCAGCACTGATGCGGCATATTTTCGTTTTCACTCAGTTCAGTATTTTTTAACCTTGAGACTTCATTATGGACCCATAGATTATTTAGGAATGTGTTGCTTAGTTTCCAGATGTTTAGAGGTTTTCCTGTTACCTTTCTATTATTAATTTTTAGCTTGATTCCATTGTGGCCAGAGAACAAACTCTACATGATTTCAATCATTTTAAATTTGTTGATTTTTTTTATGGCTCAGGGTATGTTCTATCTTGGTAAATCTTTTATAAGAACTTGAAAAGAATGTTTATTGGGCCATTGCTGGATGGAATGTTCCATAAATGTCAACTGAATCCTATTGGTTGATTTATTGTTGAGTTCTAATTGTTCCATTGTTGAGAAAAGAGTGTTGAAATTATAAGAAACATTCTGATGGTTCATTTTCAAGGCCTGTCTAAGCAGGCTGGTGGATATGTTAATCTGTAGCCATCAGTTCTTGGCGGGCTCCTAAACAATTAGGAGATGGAAACAGGCCAATGAGAAAATAGCATGCTATTCTTAAGAAAATAGAGACTTAATCAAGGAAGACTTAATCAGGAATCACCTTATAATGGGGAAAAATGGAGCTTAGGTGACATCTGAGTAGATTGTACACGCCGTAGTACTTAACCAATGAGGAACTAGTGGAGGAATTTGCACACTAGGGAATAAATAGCTTGCTGTAGCCAGCCCGGGTGTGTCTGCCTACCACACACCTGATCTTGCTACACTGCCATGAAAGTCTCGCTTCTGCTGTACTCCATGTCTCCATGTCCATCCTTTGATTTTGGATGAGTGAGTTTGTTTCTCACAGAAATCACCAACTATAATTGTAAATTCATCTATTTCTCCTTAAATTCTACCAGTTTTTGCTTCACATATTTTGAAGCTCTATTTTTTGGTGCATGTATAGTTATTCTTATGTCTTCTTGGTCTTTATCATTATGTAATGTACCTATCTCTGGTAATTTTTTTCTCTGAAGCTTACCTTATCTGATAATAATATCACCATTCCTACTTTCCTTTGATTAATGTATGCAAACATTTTCCCATCTTTTTTACTTCCAACATGCCAGCATTGTTATATTTCAATGAATTTCTTGTAGACAGTATATACTTGATCATGGGGTTTGGGTTTGTTTGTTTTGAAAGACTTGATTTTTTTAGAGCAGTTTTAGGTCCACAGTAAAATTGAGAGGAAGGCACAGAGATTTTTCATGTAGTCCATGGCTCTGCATATATGCATAACCTCCCTATTATCAACATCTACTACCAGAGTGGTAGGTTTGTTATGATTGGTGAAGCTACCTTGACATATCTTTATCACCCAAGGTCTGTAGTTTACACTAGAGAGCACTCTTGGTATTGTATATTCTCTGGGTTTTGACAAATATGTAATGACACATAGCCACCATTATTGTATCATACAGAGTATTTCTACTGCCTTAAAAATCCTCTGTGCTCTGCCTGGCTTTTCCTTCCTGTCCCCTCTCTCTGGCAACCACTGGTCTTTTATTTGATTTTTTTATTTACCATCTCCACAGTTCTGTCTTTCCTAAAATGGCATCTGATTGGAATCATACACTATGTAGTCTTTTCAGATTGGCTTCTTTTACTTAATAATATGCGTTTAAGATTCTTCCATGTCTTTTCATGGCCTTATAGCGCGTTCCTTTTTAGTGTTAAATAATATTCCCTTGTTTAGATGGATCACAGTTTATTTATTCATTAACATACCGATGGACATCTTGATCACCTTTAAATTTTGACAATTATAAAGTTCCTATAAACATCTGAATGCAGATTTTTTTTTTTTTTTTTTTGAGTGGGAGTCTCACTGTGTCACCCAGGCTGGAGTGCAGTGGCATGCTACCGCCACTGCAGCCTCGACCTGCTGGGCTCTGTGATCTTTCCACCTCAGCCTTCCAAGTAGCTGGAACTATAGACATGCACCATCATGCCCAGCTAATTTTTCTTGATTTACTGTAGAGATGAGGTCTCACCAGATTGCCCAGGCTGGTCTCGAACCCATAGGCTCAGGCAACCCTCTCACTTCAGCCTCACAAAGTGCTGGGATTATAGACATGAGCCACCATGCCCGGCCCTGTATGCAGATTTTTGTGTGGGTGTACATTTTCAGTTTTGGGGGGTAAATATCAAGGAACACAGTTGTTGGATTGGATGGTAGGAGTGTGTTTAAATCTGTGAGAAAGTGCCAGAGTATCTTCCAAAGCGGCCATATCATTTTGCACTCCTACCAGGAACAAATGAGAGTTCCTGTAGCGTTTGATGTCAGTGTTCTGGATTGTGGCAATTTTAACAAGTATGTAGTGGTATTTAATTGTTTTCATTTGCATTTCCCTAATAACATGACAGGGGCACCTTTTCAAATGCTTATTTGCCAAATGTCTACCTTCTTTGGTAAGGTGTCTGTTAAGGAGAGTTGGAGTCTCACTTGGTTGCCCAGGCTGAAGTGCAGTGGCACAATCATGGCTCACTGCATCCTTGACCTCCTGGACTCAGATGATCCTTCTGCCTCAGGCTTCGAAGTAACTGGAACTACAGATACCATCATGCCTGGCTAATTTTTTTTAAAATTTTGTGTAAAGATAAGTTCTAGCTATGTTTTCTAGGCTGGTCTCAAATTCTCAAATTTTCCAGGCTGGTCTCAAATTATAGGCGTGAGCCATGGCACCTGGCCCATATTTTAATCATATTGTTTGTTTTCTTATTGTTGAGTTCTTTGTATAACTTGGATAACAGTTATTTAACAGACACATCTTTTGTAATTTTTTGTGTTTTTTTTTTTTTTGGTTTGGGTCTTAATCTGTCACTCAGGCTGGAGTGAAGTGGCACATTCACAGCTTACCACAGCCTGGAATTCCTGGGCTCAGGTGATCCTTCTACCTCAGTCTCCTGATTTGCTGAGGTTACAGGCACAGGCCACTGTTTTTTTTGTTTTTGTTTTTGTTTTTGTAGAGACGAGGGTCTCACTATATTGCCTAGGCTGGTTTCAAACTCCTGAGCTCAAGCAATCCTCCTACCTTGGTCTCCCAAAGTGCTGGAATTACAGGAGTGAGCCACCATGCCAGGTTCTTTCCTATTAATTCTTATTAATTCTTGGATGTCATATCTAAAAATTATCTCCTGTATGTTTTATAGTTTTACATTTTATCTTTAGGCCTTTGATCCACTTTTAGTTAATTATTTGTAAAGAGTGTAAAGTCTGTGTCTGGATTCTTTTTTTTTTTTTTTTTTAAATGCATGTAGATGTCCATTTTTTCCAGCACCATTTGTTGAAAAAACTGTCTTTTGTCTATTGGATTGCCTTTACTCTTTGGTCAAAGACCAGTTGACTATATTTATGTGCGTCTCTTCCTGGGATCTCTATTCTGTTCCATTGATCTAGCTGTCTATTCTTTTGCCAATATCAAACTGTCTTGATTGTTGTCATTTTATAATAAGTCTTGAGATTGGCTAGTGTCAGTTCTCCAACTCTGTTCTTCTCTATCATGTTTCTTATTCTCTTAACCTCTGTCTTTTAATTGGTGTATATAGACCACTTACCATTATTGTATGTAAGGGCTTAATTTGCTTTGGGTTTTTTGTCTTGTTTTCTCAGTTTTTTGTCTTCTGTTTTCTTTTTTATGCTTCCTACATGTTTCTTGACCATTTTTGTAAACTCTATTTTTTCTTATCTGTAGTGTTTTTTGGTGCATCTCTCTGTGAAGTTTTTTTAGTGGCTGTTCTAGGTATTACATTATTCATGTACAACTTATCACAGTCTACTGGTGTGGATGTTTTACCAGTTCAAGTAAAATGTAGAAATCTTTTCTTCCCTTAATCCCTCTTTGCTCCCTGTTTGTAATTGTCTTAACTTATACATATCTTTGACATATATTGAGAACCAAATCAGTGTGATAATTTTTAATCAATCATCAAATATAATTTAGAAAACCCAAGATGAGAAGAAATTTCTCTTGCATTTACCTGTGTTGTTGCTCTTTCCGTTTTTCTTTCTTCCTCCTGTCCCTTTAATTTCCTTCTTGTGTCATTTCCATTCCATTTCAATAGTTTACTTCAGCCATTCTTTTAGGACAGGTTTGCTGGTAACAAATTCTTTTGATTTTCTTTCATCTGTGATTGTCTTGATTTCTCCTTAATTCCCAAAGGACATTTCCACTGAATATAGGATTCTGGGTTGATGGCATATGTTGACTGTCTTTTCTTATTCAAGTTGAAGTTTTCCTGCTTCTTGATACAAGTGGTTTAACTACATCTGGGACATTTTGAATAGAGCGTTGCAAGACTCTGGAGTCTTATTTAGACTTCTGTCTTAGCAGGCCTCCTCTAATACCACGCCCCTGGAGGGAAACGGCACTGATTTATTCCTGCCAGGTGGAGGTAGACGTTCAAGGTCCTCACTTAGCCTTTGTTGACACACAGGGTGAAAAGAGGGAAATGATATCTCATGAATGTTCGGTGCGGGGGTGGAGTTTTAGGGTCCCCACCAGGGCTCTGTGGGACCCCTCTGGGAGAGGGCCTTGTTACTGCACCACGCATGGCCTCTACGGACACTGCAAGGAAAGGGCCAGTAGGAACATCTGTGCCATCCACCACAGCTTCTCTGATGCCGTCCAGTGGAGAGTGGAGGTGGTGCCTCATCATGATCAGGTGGGTGTGGACCCAGGCTCCCCAAGAGACCTTCAGGGATCTTGTGGAAGACCTTTCTGATACTATCCTAGTAGGGAGGAGGAGGAGGAGGAAAGTCTTGTTACAGCCAGAAGAGGTTGAAAGCCTTTGCTGACTTGGGTAGAAAGTAAGAGTGGAGCCATGGTTTCATCATGGTGATTGGCTGGAATGGGGCAGCGACTGTCTAAAAGTTTTCTGTCTTTTGCAGTTGCCCTTTCCTAGTCCTCTAGCTAAAGAGAACAGGCTTTCACTGGGGCTTGTGTTGACACATCCATCCGTGTTTTGGAACTGTCGTTTCTCCACCCCCCACCAAGCATTTATGAGCTCTCACTTCCCTCTTTCCACCCTGAGTGTCAGCTTAGGATGAGGGAAAGGTAAACCCAGGGAACTCACCGCCATGTTGTTACTCAGTTCTGAGATCCCTGGTCTATCTGTCTTCTTCTTTTCACCGCTCAGAGTCCTCTTATGTTTGCTTTGTATGTAATGTTCAGGGTTGTTGCTGTACTTCAAGTGGGATAAACAGGGAAACATGTACTTCCTCCATGTCATCTCAAATTGAAACTATTTAAAAAATATTGTCTAGTGTCCCTAAAATATTTCATAATTAAAAAAAAAAAGATTGGATGGTATTTGTGAAAGTTAAACTGCTCTTGAAGATTCCTGGAGTACCGTGACCCCTCACCTCGCCTCCCCACTTTTCCAGAGAAGTTGATCTTCTTATCCTGCTCAGCTCTGTCCTCTCCCCTGTGCCTTCTGCACTCACCAACCCCAAGAAAAGTGTTTCAACTCCTGCGTAAGACCAGGGCTAGGTGAGGGAAGACAACAGCAGATCATGTTGCATCAAGCTGGTTTTGGGGAGAAGGGTTATTAAAGGGGGTTTTGGTATTTCAAAAAAGGAAGTCATTGGAGGATTCTGATATTTAAAATATTTAACAATTAGTAGAGTACAATGTGGAGGCTCCTGTTTTCGTTAGTCATTGTGCACAGAGGACTCAGAGAAGAGACCACTGGCCAATCCAAAGGGATGTCTTTCAATGCTTTAACAGTCAGGGTAGCCTTACTGACATATTAGTTAACACCAGCCTTGTCTCTAACTACTTAGTGAACTTTCTTCTGCAAAAGGCAGATAGCAAAACTATGAAGATAAGTGAAGTTGTTTACAGACACTTCTATGACCAGCAGTCCATAGCAGAGTCAGAAAAAGGTGGAATCAAAGAACCGCTGGCCACTCTTTATTTCTTATTCCTTCATATTGCTAAAGCAAGTCAGGGACCCCCAAGTGACATTAACTGATTCCCTTTGAAAGGAGGAGTCAATATCAGGTTGGTCACAAGTCAAATGGCACTCTACGATCCTTTTATAATCAGAACAAAATAATTCAATCCCCTAGAGTATACACTAATGTTATAAATGAACACATTGAAATTTTAAGAGCATGATCTCAATTGGTTATATTCAAAAATCACTATGCATATCGCAATGCAGAGATCTTGAGAGATTTTGCCATCTGATATTTCAGAGCAGGAAGCAGCTGAAAAAATCATTTATAACCATGGGAAAAACTGAAATGACATTTTTAAAAGCTAAGAATAACTCACATTTTTATGAGACTGACGCGCTGCCTACTGCACTAACGAGGCTCCCAATTCACATTTTTAAAAAAGAAAAAATAATGTAAGAACTTAAAAAGAAGTAAATAAAAGACTATTCAGAGAATCACAAAAGAAACTGTTTGAGAGAATTAAGGCAGATGAAACATTCTTTTGTAGGTAATTGGTTGAGGAACAGGGGATCTGTGACCAGGCAAGGCAAAGGGGTTAGACGTTTCAAAGCAAAGTCTCCATGGTAAGATCAGATGCCAAGTGCTGGTCTACTTGTGGCCCAGAGGAATTGGAGGGAAGATGGGTTTGACATTGGAACCTGGGCGACTGACGGCTGAGACCGAAGACTGTCTTTTCTGTTGGCGAGACTCTTTTTCATGTGAAAATGACTGTATAGTTAATGCTGTAAAACATTCAGAAAAAGAGACACAGTGCATATAGTTAATCCCTTGCTCCGCTAAACAAAGACAATAAGCATTGCCTAATGTAAGCACTAGAACCATTTTTAGAATTCATTCAGGACAAACTATAAAATGCAAGTGAACATCCAAAGAAGAAAAGTAGTGGATGAGGTTAGAAAGTACTAGGTGCATGGTGGAACACATCTTAGGGTGTGTAGACTTGTCCAACGACTAGACAGTTGCTATAGCAATTGCTATGGTGTTCTTCCGCCTGTGCATGCCTTCCGTTACAGGGCTGGACAGCCACACACGTGCAGATTCAGCACAGACACTCCCTGCCCACGTACACAAGCACACACGCACACACGCGGCCCATGAAGTCCTTCCTACAGAAGCTTCACCTAATACCCTCTAACACGGGCCTGTTTACCAAGCAGGAAGCCTCCTTTGGGGACTGTGGGAAACAGGAGTTTGGAAGATGGAGAGTAAAGATCAACAGGCATGGTGGCCACAGAGAAAGTGGAATTCTCACTGGAGAGAAAGTGTCATGGGGCTGAGGAAGTCACGCGGAAGATCTACAGAGTGGGCAAAAACAGAAACAACTTACAAGGTAGGGAAGACTGCACTGATTGGCCAACCCAAAGCAATACAAAGTAAAAGGTAAAACGGACCCATCTGAGGTCCAGTCTGAGCAAAAATGGGGCACTACTTGGGAATACAAGCTCATGTTAACAGAGGACCAAAAAAAGAAAAGGAAAGAAAGTGCCTCTGTGTTTGCTTCTTTTTCTCTTTTGCCATGGAGATGTTTAAACAGGAAAGAGTAAGGCAGACATGTTAAGAGAAGGAAAGAAGCAGGAGAGGAACAGGCCTCCTTTTTCAGTCAGTTCAAGTTTCCACAGCCAACAGTTTACACCTCAAGGTGGTGAAATCACATAAGTCGTCTTAAAGTATCTGAGAATTCGTTGACGTCAAAAAAAGCACTGGAGACAAATAATATTGCCATTTGAAAAACAGGAATAAAGATGAATGAACCAGTACATTTGACTTTGAACCTTAGCGAATTTAAGTTTGTTGAAGAAATTATAAGGTAGAGAGTGATGAGTGTTGGAAGGAATTTGCGAAGGAACTTTACTTCAGATTAACATAATTTCCCTATGACTTTGCCGGGGTCAACAAATTATAGTCCGTAGGCCAAATCTGCCCTGCAGCTTTTTTTTGTAAATAAAGTTTTATTGGAACCCAGCCAATGCCCACTTCTTTACATGGTGCTCTAGCTGCTTTCACACTCCAGTGGGAGGCTTGAGTGGCTGCAGTAGTGCCCGTATGGCTCACAAAGCCAAAAGCATAATTGGGTGGCCCTTTACAGAAAGCTTGCTGGCCTCTGCATCAGGAAATACCACCGATATAAAGCATCTTGATTTCTGCAGGGCACCCATCAGAACTTCTCGTATCAACCCGGTAGGGAGGTGTGAGCAGTGATCACACACAAGGTGGACTCTCTCTGAAGTTGAGTCTCCAGATACATGTTACACGATGCTATTCTTGGCCAAGTCCTGGGTCCTGTTGCTGACAGTGACTATGACAAAGGCAGATGTCTCCTTCTTGCTGGCTTTACAAATGTAAAAAAAAATCTATAAAACCATGAATATGGGAGATGGTCAGATCCATCTGATCAGACTGGAATGTAGGGCTGAAACCAAAATGATCAAAGGACAGAAATAAAAGGTGCGTTAATATTAAAAAAATCTGCTCATATAGTGGATGATGGAGATCTGGTTTGGCAGCTCATGTGAAAAAGGCAGGAGCGTCTGGCTGCCCCGGAGGCAGCAGTGTGATGTGGATGCCAGAAAACCCCACACACAGCAGCAAATGGCAGCCTAGAAAGCTCCAAGCCCTCGCTCAACATGGAAATATTAAGTGAACACCTAGAGACAGGCTAAAATAGCTTCACAGGAGCTCCAGAGTCAGCCAGATGTCAATAGCAAGCAAATACCCAACCAAGAAAAAGCCATGTGAACATGGCAGGAAGTGTCCCGTGTCACCTGTCCTTGCTCCTCCCAGCATGCTGTGGTGTAGTCTGCGGAGAGTGCAGGCAGGTCCCTGGTCATATTCGGGAGTCAGGGAGAAGAGCAGTGCTCACCTGCCAGGGCTGCCCACTGACCTGTGTCATGGATGGAACCTCACACCATGGTGCCACCGTGGGCACTGCTTCAGAAAACCACAGAGGCACATGAGAAAAACAGCGAAAGCCCCAAGACCTCAGGAAAAGGAAGACCTTTAAAAGCGCACTCACAAACCTGGGGAATGCATACCCGGAAAAGGCCTGAAAAGATATGAAGCTTCCACACAGGGCTGGTCCAGGGCTCAGCACACGCACTGCTAATTAGTCTTCCCTGCATAGAGCCAGTCTGCAGCCTTGGAAATGTGGCTGTTTCTTCAAATGCCCAGTTTTCAACAAAAGATCCCAAGGTGTACAAAGAAACAGAAACATGCAGCCCCTTCACAGGGACAAAATACATCTACAGAAGCTATCCCTGAGGAAACCAACACAACCTTCTGCTGTGTGCATAAAATGTACAATCACAATATCTAGCAGGTGTCTGGCAATGTACTTCTTACACAATAACATCATCTTATCTGGTCCTATATTATACATCATGTTATGATGTACATGTCTATATTATAGAAATAAATGATGATGCTATATTACTATAGGATATATATTTTTATTCCCAGGGCTCAATCACTAACTGATTTGCCCAACATTATGCAGCCAGATGGTGTAGAAATGGAAGCAGAAACCAGGTCTTCTGACCCCTAGTCTAATGCTCTTCCACTGCCTGGCCAGGCTCAGTCTGGAATGCAGCATTTGACTCCAAATTAAGGGAGGAAAATGGGCAGACGAGAAAAAAGTGAGGGGGGTGTCTAGGAACACTGTCCTGTGAGAAGCGAACCGTGATGAGCCTTGGTGCCATGTTGGTCCAGGGCCCCTGATCCCCTGAGCCCCCAAGTGATAGGTCACAGTCTTTCAGGGATTCCTAGCACATTTTCCTGTGAGATGACATAAGGTCCATTGGAGGATCTGTGATTGCTTCCTGGAGCTTTGGTCTTGGAATTCTCACCCTTATTGCCTGTGACCTTACAAGTACAGTTTTTGAGGATGCCTCGGTCCGCCAGCCGTCCTGACACTATAGCAGCTGCAGGGCGTCCACCTTTGGTGTGGTGTGAAGAGCCTGCTCCAGTGAACCCCTCTTTGTGGAGCCCCCATCTGCTGTGTCTTCATGTCCAGGCAGCTTAGGGGGCCTGCATTCTCTGCCTAGCTTCTCTGGTCACTGAGCAAACAGGGTTCAGGCAGAGCGTCCTCTCGTGGGTTCAGGCAGACCCCCAGGACTACACGTAGCAGCTGCCTCCTGGCCTCCGGGTCCTGGAGGACTCTCCCACTCCCTCACTCCCCAGCCCCACCTTCCTTACTGAACCAAATCCCTTCCTCCCACTTCTACTTTTGCCCCAGCCCTTCAACGTCCCTGCCCGTTCAAGGTCTTGATGCAGTGGTATTTGTGAACGCCGCCACTGAGCCAAGAGAGGACAGTGTTGGCCATTTACTCTCTGCCTGGACATGCGCACTCACGTGTGTGTTGGGGAGCCAGGGGCAGAAAAGGAGGTGCTGGGAGGCCGGGCCAGGTCTTTCAGGCCTAACACCATCAGAATCCTGCCAGCCCCGTGGTAGAGACTGGACAGGAGTTCAGACCCCTCCGTGCTTCTCTTTCCCTTCCTTAAATGGAGTCTAGGTCACTTCCACCAGGGAGCGTGTGCCCTGTGCCCCAGACCCCTGCAGGTGATGAGACCAGGTGGGAAGAGCTGCAGCTTCCTAAGTAGCTAGGTGACCTTGGGCATATTCCCCACCTCTCCTGACTTTGTGACAAAATAACACACCCTTCCTCGGGAGATTCCAACTTAATACACTCATTGAATTAAAAAAAAAAAATTGGGACCACTAGAAAGACAGGAGGAAACGTATATCAATACAGTACATATTTACAGAACTGTGTATCAAGCAACTCGTACCTTTCAGGGCCGGATCCGTCTCGCTGTCACTTACTCTTGATTCTGGGCGTGAAGAAACGCTGCCCTCTGGAAGTTGAAAAGGCAAGTTTTTTGCCCATGGAGAAGACTGAAGAAATGACTGTTTCATGGAACCATAGGAGTTCTTGCCACTGAAAAAGTGAGAAATGAAAGATCTTCGTGAGATGCAGACTGCTGGTGGCCACACCTCGTGTTCCTGCAACTTCACTGGGTCACCTTCATCCAGTCCTGCCAGTAGTTTGCAAACACGGTGTTCTCCCTATGCATGCTCTGTGTTCAAAGCACTCATTTTATGAGGATAGTCACACTGGATGGGGGGTCCAGCCTACTCAGTATGACCTCATCTTAATGAATCACCTCTGCAAGGACCCTCTTTCCAAATAAAGTCACGTTCTGAGGTTCTAGGTGCCAGGGGTAGGGGGACACAGTTCAACCCACGACACACGTTTTGGTTCCTTATTTTTAGAAAATACATCCGCGTTTAAAACACATACCAAGAAAGGATTGCAGGGCAAGTGGTGCCTTTCCACGATTGCGTTTCCTTTTTATCACAGTATTGCACGGCTGTGCATTGAACGTCAGAAGGAAGGAGGCAGCAGAGGTGACAGGCACAGGCATGGCCATGTGTGGAGCCTCAGGCGAGCCACAGGCCTGCCCTGCCACGGAGGAACACGACATGCAAATCCACTGCATTGCCAAGCATCCTGTTTTTGCTCTCCCACTGTGTTCCCACCAGTCCGCCTTACTGTGCTTCCAACTCAGACCTCAAATGAGCCCTTGGAGGTTCACAGTCTCAACATGGTCACAGAACGCGAATTCAGTTTTAAAGTGAGGGTCTGTAGTATTATTATTGTGCAGATTTAGAGGGGACCGTTTAGAGGGTGCCGTTATTTTTTGTTATCAAGTTTATTAAAGAAAGTCCTGTGTCACAACAATGAAACTCATAAATGAAAGCAAGCATTACTCATTTTTAAAACTGTCATTCTCATTAGGACACACCACCCTATAAGATAGCCCTTTGCTGTGGGAGATTTTTAAAATAACTTTTAAAAATTATATTAATAATTCAAAAATTATAAAAACGCTCATTGTTGAAAATATGAGAGAAAACAAAAATAAAAATAAAAATTGGCTATAATCCCATTATTAGATGATGATAATATAATATTTTGGCGTAAGTCTTTCCAGTATTTTTTTCTCATTTATTGAATATTTCATCAAATTGTAATGGATTTTTAATAGTTTCTATAGGATATAAAAATAAAATATATATCCAGCGTAAACAAAGTATAAGATCCAGGAAAAAGGAGAAAGACAAACATTAAAATACTCGGCAATCCCAGAGGCATTCCCTATTAACATTTTGGTGCACTTCTCCCAGTCACATTCTTGTCTATCGCATTGCCATGTGTTTGGATACTCCAGAGAGAATGCAGGATCCTCCACTGCCTTCTGAAGGGTTTTCACTTGATCTGTGTCACAGGTCTGGCCACAAGAGATTGGCTAAAAGATAGGTGCCTGACCCGGGGCAGCTGGTGTATAGGTCAGCGGTAACCTCTGGGCCCTGGCTCGAGATCGCCATGCAAGAGGGGCACTCTGATGTCAGTGGCAGTTAGCCCACCCAGCCAGTCTCTGCTTGGGAAGCGTGCTTCCAAGATCTCAGGTGATCAGTTGTAGTGGCAGGAGCAACTGAAGGAGAAACAGAATGTGCTAGAATGTCTGCAGAACCAAAGCACTAAAACGAGTGGTAGAGGCCCTGTGGAGGCCCCAGCTTTTGGACCACATGGACATATGGAACATGGGGACCCTGAGGTGGCCTTATGTATGTGGGATATCAGTTGGCAAACGTTTTGAAATACAGCATTATATTAATCAGAAATGTTGGTTGCAAATTACAGACATCCTCTGATTAACTTGAATATTTCAAAAGAGAGTTATTGGAATGCTATTGGGTAGTTTATAAAATTAATGGAAACTAGAGAACCAGGTTTGCAAACTGGCAGGATCCAAGGCGAACTAGGAGTCAAGAGCACAGCCAAGTCGCAACACAGGAAGAGGCTAATAGAACATCATTGCGTCACGACCACAATGGTTAGCTGGACTATTCCTCTGGATTCTTGGCTCTTCTGCCTCTGGAGACTTGAATAACCTCTAACTGCCCCTGCATCCTCGGGTCACCTTCTCAAGATTCAAGTTCCAGATAAAAGCTTCCAGTGGCAAGAATGTATGCCTGTGCCCTCCCAAGAGGGGCGGGGTCTACTCCCTACACATTCTATGGTGGAGGGGGTGGGTCCTGCTTCCCATCTTAGGATTTCTCTGAAGCCTAGAGATGAGTCCTGTGATGTTAACCAACTAGCAGAAAATAGCCAATATCCAACAAAACTCCTCGACTCACCTCTTTTCAGGATATGATCCAAAAGGAGGTTTAAGATTGTCTTCACAAAGCTCAAATTTTTTCTGTAGTTCTTCCAAAGTTGTAAAATAGTGTAGATCATTGGTGCGTGATACTGGTACTGGACCCCTGAAATTGGAAATTAAAAAAAAATTCGAAGGAGTCTGTGATGATACCAAGTATACACACATGTAATACCTAAATACTGACCATCATAGCCCACATAAATGCAAATTCAGTGAAATCTCTGTGAAACAATGTAGTGTATCCACTCAGAAACATTCACATCTGAGCTTGTTTTAGTCATCGGCATCAGGAAACTACTGAATTGGCACAGAGGGCACCTGCACACCTTCAGACCAGTTTGCAACCTCGGGCTGAGTAGCAGTGAACTCAGCAGCTGGAGCAGTCCGTTCACCCTGAAATTCTTCTGTGGTCACAGCTTTTTCAGCAGCAGCCTGCTCTTCCTTTTCAGTCACTTCGGGATCTCTGTAGAAGTAGAGATCAAGCATCACCTCCCACAGGTGTTCACGGAAGATGGTACCACACATGCGCAGAACTTCCCGAGCCAGCACCCACGTCAGACCCACTGAGTGAGCTCCCTTGGTGTTGCACGGGATGGCAATGTCCACGCAGTGCAGAGGAGAGTCTGTGTTACACAGAGCAATGGTGGGCAGGTTAACATAAGATGCCTCTGTGAGAGGGTGGTGGTCAGCCCTGGGATCAGTAACCACCAGCAGATGGGGCTCCCGGAAGGCTGCCTGGATCTGGTTGGTGAAGGTTCCAAGAGTGAAGCGGCCTGCAATAGGAGTGGCTCCGGTGGCAGCAGCAAACTTCAGCACAGCTCGCTGGCCAGTATTCCTGGAGGATATGACACTGACATCAGCAGGGTTTTCAATGGCAACAATGGCACGAACTGCAAGCAGAAGCCTCTCCCAGGTCCTCTTCAGATTTATGATGAATATGCCATCACTCTTCCTTTTACAGATGTACTGTCCCATTTGGAAGTCAAGGTTGGTGCCACCTAAGTGGGTGCCTGCTGCAAGGAATTTGAGGACATCCTCCTCCTTCATTTGCAGGATGTCAAGGGCTCCGGACATTGTGAAAGTTTCCCTTTAAGTTACGACGGGAGTTGAGAACAGCGCTGTATGGACCCCTCTGCAGGTAGCACAGAAAGGCTACAAATGTACTATTGTGAAATTTCTTATCATTAAACTATTAACAAAGGCCATTGTCCTCCTTGAGAGTTATCTATATTCTAGTTCATTTATTATGCAAGGTCCAGCAGTATATCAACTAGTATAAACACTGAAATTGACATTTTCCAACTGTTTATAATCGAACACTTTGAAATGGCATCCAAGTAAAATCTTCCTAAGAATTCTAATATTATACTCTCAACTAAACTCGCATATAAAATATTCATGTACTGTGTGCTCGCCTGTTCCCGAGAATGACTTGAAAGAAAAATAATCACAAACTATGTTTAGTGAGTAAACCGGCTGGGATCCACCTCAGACTTGCCAAAGCTGTGATGTGCAGAGCAGCCCAGTGCGTGTCAGCACAGCCGGTTGAAGCACCACTCGCCCTCGTGGTACTCCGTTTGGGGCTCCTGTTTCACATTGACTGGCTTCTCAGTCCAGGATGTCTAGACAGGCAGGGTGATCTACTGAGCATGGTCACACAGGCCCGAGCTTCAGCTGCCCTGGGGGACACGGTCTGTCTCTTGGTCACCACCCCCCCGACCCCAGGCATATACAACATGTAACCTGTTTTTCGAATCAGATCATCCAGAGATAGCCTACCAACATGGAGCAAATGAATCATGATTTTTTTGATATGGTGGCAAACAAGTGAACAGAAACTTAATTCTATTTATATTGATTAAAGATTCTCAACAGATATCCTAAAATTACAGACAAAAAGAAATTGAAATTGCAAATAGCTTTCAAAATTCTATTTCCTTGCGTCATTGTATTCTTAACTTTACTAAAAAGTTGTATACAATGCTATAATTAAGATTCTGTCAGACATCGAGTTGGTAAATATTTTTTCCTAGTCTGTGGGCTGTATCCCTGCTCTCTTGATGATTTATTTGGCTTTGCAGAAGCTTATCAGTTTAATGAGTCCCACTTGTCTATCTTATCTCTTATGGCCCATGCGTTTCAGGTTTTGCTCAGGAATTGGATGCCAGTTCCAACTTCCATAAGGGTGTGTCCTGCATTTTCTAAAGTTCTTATGGTTTGAGGTTTTACATTTAGGTCTCTGATCCATTTAGAGTTAATTTTTGTGTATGAGGATAGATAGGGGTCTTGTTTGAATCTTCTGCACGTGGTCAGATCATGGAACCAACCATGCTGTACATTAAAAGAGGACTGCATTAAAAAAATGTGGTAAATATACACAATGGAATATTACACAGCCATAAAAAAGAACAAAATCATGAATTTCATAGCAACCTGGATGGAATTGGAGTTTATAATATTGAGTGATCTCTCACAGAAACAAAGATCTGAGTATCACATGTTCTCACTCATAAGTGGACCTTGAACATCTATCGTAATACTATAAGAAAAGGATTGACAGTAGCGGGAAACTATGGGGGGGCAGGGAGGGGAAGAGAGGTGAGATTAACGATATCAATATCTGTCTGGGGACGGGGGGCACACCTCATCAACATCAAATATGTACCTGCACAATACATATTTGTATACCTAACCTTAACTATACCCCACAATTTTAAAATAAAAAAATGTTAAAAAAAAAAAAGAGATTTTGTCAGTGATCTTAGTGGCTTCTGAAAACAGGGACTTCATCATTTTATTATTCAATTATTCTAAAAGGCCACATAAAAAGAAAATATACTAAAACCTGAACATCAGTGAGAAAATAACATGCAAACCTTCCACAAATATTCTGTGATCTGGTTATTCATTGTGAGTAAAACTTAAAACTTTCAGGCATATGTATATGCCTCTTTATAAATAATAATAGAGCAATAATCATTATAGCTCCTAAGATCGGTGAAGCCGTCTTGTGTGGCAGGTACTAAGTGAAACATTTTATACTAAGGATTAAGAATCCATGGATTAATAAAGAGACAATGGTTCCCATCCTCAAGAAATTTCATATTAATGGAAAACAGACATTAAACAAATGATTCCACAAATAATTAATTACTGTTGCTCAGAGGTCATGACAGCCAAGGACAGGGCACTCAACAGGATATAATTGATCTTCAGTCATGAATAGCCTTGGTGAGGGCTGAGACTTCTATGGAAATACCTCCAGAAGTTGCATTCCCTATAATCTCCAAAACATCATCAGTTTCCAGCAGCTATGAGCATACTGTGCCTTTTGCAAATATATATAAGTAAAAAGGACATCCAAGTTCTGGAACTGGGTTTCCTACTGAATCACTGGGTCCAGTTTAGTACTGAGGTCTCTGTTTATGCTGATGGTGTAGGATCCATTTGGTATATTTGAACACTAGAAAATCAATCCAAAGTTGCTCAGGTATAGATACATATGATAAATTACTACCTTTGAAACAGGAGTGTATGATCAGGGGGTGTCTTTCCCATGAGGGCTTGCCGGGCTATTTCATACTGTCTGTGTATGGAATCTCTTTCCTAGGTAGGAAATATCATCAGAAAATTATATGATATTAAAAACATGTCAGATAGTTACAAAAGATATGATAATTCTCTTCTTAACAGACACTGACAAATATGTAGCAAGAAAAGGGAAAAAAGACAAGCATAAAAAATAATTTGTATTTGTTTGGTGTTAAAGAAAAAACAAACTCTATAAACAAAATCAAAATAGTTTTTATAAAGAATGCAATTTCACATAAAAACTGGGCATATAAATAATAATGTGGTGATTTTTATTAACATCTCATGCTTGCATTTTTATCTTTCTAATGACATTGTCTTTTTTTTTTTTTTTTTTTGAGTTGGAGTTTCACTCCATCATCACCCAGGCTGGAGTGCAGTGGCACGCTCACGACCACCCCATTGTTGACCTGCTGGGCTCAGGCGATCCTTCCGCCTCAGCCTTCCAAGTAGCTGGAACTCCAGGTGTGTGCTACCATGCCTGGCTAATTTTTTATTTATTGTAGAGACGAGGTCTTGCCAGGTTGCCGGCCTGGTCTTGAACCCGGGCTTAGGCAATCTACTCACCTTGGCCTCCCAAAGGGCTGGGATTACGGGCTGAGCCACTGAGCCTGACCTACTATTGTCTTTTTAGTCTTCCCAGATATTAGCACACATAGTAGCTAACTGACTAAATGAACATATCTACTGAAATATGGCAGGATCCAGAAACAGGGAAGCCTTGGAGGACTTTCTCCTGAACTTCACCAGCATCATCATCCCATACTTAGTGAGCATCTGGTGAGGATGCAGACATGTAAACGATATGGTCTCTGCATTCAGAAGGTTTCTAACCTGGTGGCAAAAGCAATTTTTTTAAAAAAGGTAAACAAAACCAAGATTGCACACACTATTTTGTAAATAATGCAAGGTGTGTTTATGCACCGAACACCAGCTGGAATGTGACCTGCCCAGCAACTGGCCATGGACTGGACTTCCTCAAAGCAAACCTAATATACACATTTTTAATTTACAGAAAACACAAATTAGCAAGTGCTTTTTTTTCTTTTTAACATAAAAGACTATTCTTTGTAAGGAGATTTAGAATAATATTTATTTAAACAAGGGCATTTAAATACACTAACCTTTGCTTGTAGTAACTTAATCTGCAGTAAGCCTTATGTCTTGATTTTATGTCATTACTGGTCTCCTTGTAAGCTGGCATGCCCTTACAACTGCAAAGGATATAGCAATGTGCATGTGTGCTGGGGAAAGGACGCAGATGGAGTGAGGTGCTGTGCAGGGCTGCAGACTGACCCCCCCATCTCGGCCCAGGGCAGGCATGTCTCTGGGAGATTTTTCTAAGAATTAAGTTGATATGATTCTGAAACTTTCTGATATGCAACACAAAGACATATCTGGAGGGGTGGCTGTGCTCTGTAGTGACACCAGGATGCACACACTAAGCACCTGTGAAACAAGTCACATTCCAGAACCCAGAAGCCCCTGCTCTTTCCTGCATCCCCTGCACACAACAGATACACTTTAGCATGAGAGAGCAATGTACATCATTAATGGATAGCAGTATAAATGCCAGGAGCTAATATAAGGTGGGAATAATGTTTGCCATTTTTTCAATTGAGAAAGATAGAATTCTCCCCAAATCATTTTATGAAGCTAACATCACACTGATACCCAAATCAGGTAAAGATCCAACAAAGAGAACTACAGGCCAATATCCCTAATGAACACAGATGCAAAAATTCTCAGCAAGATTCTAGCAAATTGGATCCAACAACACATCTCAAAAATCATCCACCATGACCAAGTAGGCTTCATCCCCAGGATGCAGGGCTGGTTCAATATCTGCAAGACCATAAATGCCTCAACAGATATAAGAACAAGAACCACATGATTATATCATTAGATGCAGAAAAAGCTTTCAACAAAATCCAGCATCCCTTCTTGATTAAAAAAACGCTTGAACACGTAGGCACAGAAGGAACATACCTCAAAAATAGTACCACCTACGATAAACCTACAGCCAGCATACTGCTAAATGGACAGAAACTGGAAACATTTCCCCTGAAAACCAGAAAAAGACAAGGTTGCCCACTCTCACCGCTCCTGTTCAACATTGTGTTGGAAGTTCTAGCTAGAACAATTAGACAAGAGAAGGAAATAAGGAGTATCCAAATAGGAAAGGAGGAAGTTAAGTTATTCCTCTTTGCTGACAATATGATCCTATACCTTGAAAACCCAAGAGAATCTGTCAAAAACTTCCTTGCACTGATAAAGGACTTTGGCAAAGTCTTGAAGTACAAAATTAATGTGCAAAAGGCAGTTACATTCTTATATGCCAACAACAAACTGATAAAAAGCACAATCCTATTCACAATAGCCACACACACACACACACAAACACACAAATGAAATACCTTGGCATCTTCCTAACCAGAGAAGTGAAAGACTGTACAATGAAAACTACAAAACACTGCTCAAAGAAATCCAAGAAGACACAAACAAATGGAAAAATATTCCATGTTCATGGATTGGAAGAATCAACATTGTTAAGATGTCCATCCTACCCAAGACAATCTACAGATTCAACACAATACTCATTAAATTAGCAATATCAATTTTCTCAAACCTGGAAACAATAATACAGAAATTCAAATGGAAGCATAAACAACCACGAATAGCCAAAACAATCCACAAAAGAAACAAAGCAGGAGGTATCACACTTCCAGACTTTAAACTTTAATATAAGGCTACGATAATCAAAACAGTCTGGTATTGGTATAGGAACCAGCATATAAACCAATGGAACAGTATAGACATTCTGGAAGCAAAATCTCAATTTCTCAACCAATTCATCTTCGACAAAGCCTCTACCAACAACCACTAGGGAAAGGAGAACCTAGTCAGTAAATGGTGCTAGGAAAACTGGCTGACCACATGCCAAAGAATGAAACAGGATACCTACCTATCACCAAACACAAAAATCAACTCTAAATGGATCAAAGACCTAAACGTAAAACCTCAAAATATATGAATCTTAAGAAAATGCATGAGCCACCCTTACAGAAATTGGAATAGGCAACCAATTCCTGATCAAAACCCCAGGTGTCCGTGCCATAGAGATAAGATAGACAAGTGGGACCTCATCAAACTGAAAAGCTTCTGCAAAGCAAAAGAAACCATCAAGAGAGCGGGGAGACAGCCCACAGAATGGGAAAAAAAATATTTGCCAACTGTATATCGAACAAAGGTCTAACACCCAGAATCTACAAGGAACTCAACTGTGCCAAAAGGAAAAAAACAAACAGCCCTATTAAAAAGTGGGTCCCCTCCCACTGTGGGAGCTTTTCTGTCCTCTCAAAAAATTATGCTTTCAAAAAAAAAAAAGTAGGCAAAAGACTATGAATAGATACTTCTCAAAAGAAGATATACAGGCAGCCTACAGACACATGAAAAAGCGCTCAGCCTCATCAGAGAAATGCAAATCAAAACCACACTGTGATACCACCTAACCCCAATAAGAATGGCCATCATTAATAAAACAAACAACAACAGATGCTAGTGAGGATGTGGAGAAGAGGGACTGCTTCTACACTGCTGGTGGGAATGCAAACTAGTTCAACCTCTATGGAAAACAGTGTAGCAATTCCTAAAATAACTAGAACTTGACCTTCCATATGACCCAGCAATCCCCTACTGGGAATATACCTGGAGGAACTCAAATCATTCTACAAAAAAGATACCTGCCCACACATGTTTATTGCAGAACTATTCACCATAGCAAAGACATGGAAGCAACCGTGCTGCCCACTGAAACTGGACTGGATAAAAAAAATGTGGCACCTATATACGATGGACTATTACACAGTTATAAAGAAGGACAAACATATAAACTTTGCAGCAACTTGGATGGATTTAGAATCTGTAATAGTGATCTATCGTAAGAACAAAGAACAGTATCACATGTTCTCACTCACAAGCAGACCCTGAATATTTACCATAATACTTTTAAGAAAAGGATTGGCTATAGCGGGATACTGCAAGCATTGGGGGGCAGGGGGCACAGCATCAATGAGGGTACCTGATCTCAAACCAGGCAAAGGGGGAACCAAAGGGAGGCCCAAACTTTGCCTATATGATGTCCAATTGTACACCTAATCCTGCATTGTACCACACATCTTTAAAATAAAATATAAATAAAAAAATAATGCTTGCCATTTTTTGTAATCTAGACTAGAATTTGTGTCAACTGTTCCCAGCTTTAAAGGCTAGGTAAGCTTTTGAAATTGATCTTTGGAAACCAAGACACACAAAAGCTAATGTGGATGTGATGAACACACACTCAGGTAGAGATTTCATTCCCAAGACCACTTTACTCTTCCCTGACCTTTAGCTCTGTGGTTCAGGATGAGGAGAACATTGTGCTGGGGAGGGTGGCAGGGGAGGAAGGAAGGAGACAAGAAAGAAACAAGTCCTATATGAATCTCACCAATGTAAAAACTATATGTTGTGGCCAGGTGCAGTGGCTCATACCTGTAATCCTAGCACTTTGGGAGGTCGAGACAGGAGGATCACTTGAGACCTGGAGTTCAAGACCAGCCTGGACAACATAGCAAGATCTCATCTTTACAAATAATAATTTTAAAAAAATTAGTTGGCCATGGTGGCATGCGCCTATAGTCCCAGCTACTCAGGAGGCTGAGGCAGAAGGATCACCTGAGCCCAGGAGGTTGAGGCTGTGGTGAGCCATGATTGTGCCACTGCACTCCAGTCTGGGCCAAAGAGTGAGACTCCAACTCAAAAAACAAAAAGAAAATATATGTCTCGATGACTCCATGAATAAACCTAGTTTCACATTGCTATAAAATAACTGATTTATTATTATTTTTTCTTTGTTATTATTCGATCTCCGGTGCAACTGGGGAATTCCCATCAAGTAAGATGGAGAAGGTTTCAGGTGATGCAGATTTAGTGCAAAGATCAGGATTTTAGTTTTGGAGGAAGTGAGTGTAGAGATAAGAGAACAAGGGACAAAAGAAAAGAAAAAGGAGAGAAGGAAGGGAGAAAGAAAGGAGGAGTAGGAAGTAGGGCTGAGGCTCCAACAGCAAGAAGGCAGGTGAAAAAAAGGGAGCTAGGAGGAACAGCAGGAAGGAGGGAAGCATGACTGAATTAAGTGGCTCAGACAAGAAGGCTGCTCCTGTAGGAACAGATTGATCCTGAGAGGGAACAGGTGCCAGTGTCAGGAGGATCAAAGACACCGTAAGTTCGTCATTATGTAGTCAACTCCCTGCCCGCCCACCAGTTGGAGAAGGGAGCTTTGCAGGAGGGCTTCTCAGATACGTATTCAGCGTCACCCTTCTGTTCACTTGTTTATTCATGCATGGGTTCAGCAAGTACTTACGGAAGCCATGCAAGGTGTCAGACACCCACACCAGAGGCTGGGAAACCATCTATGAGTAAAGCAGAGTCGAGTAAGTGATCAGCAAGTCGTGGGAAAATTGCAGGATATCATAGTAAGTGGGGGCATTGAGAACTGGCCTCATGAAGAGCTGGGAACATCTCTGAGATGCTCGTTTGTCCCCTGTGGGCCTAACTGAAGCTTTTTATGACAAAAGAAATATTGCAAGTGAAAAGAGTTCAGAGCCATGAGGATCCTGAGTTCAAATCAGCCAAAAGAAAAGAGGACAAAGACACTGGAAAGCGAATGTATGCTTTCAGGAGTCACATTGATACATCAACACTGAAAAATGCACCTGAGTAGAAGAAAGTGTTTTTCTCCTAGAGTCAAAATAGACATTTCTAAGCTGTGTGATTTTGGACAAGCAACTTGCCCTCCCTGAGCTGATGTGTCTCAGGGCACTGAAAGTCAGAAATGGTGCATGGTGGAGGTAGGTGCCCAACACTGCGTCGCCACCAAGCCGCTTTCTCGTTGGCCTTCACACAGCAGGGCACTTCTCAGGGCTGTACTGGCCTTGTGTGCTATACACTTGCATCTGCCAGACTGGCTCTCAGTGAATTAGTCATGTGGCTTTTTTTTTTTCCTGGAGAACTGGTTTTCGGTGACTTCACCTGCTTTGGGGATAAAGGTGTCCTCTGGGGAAGTTATAGAAGGTGGTTAAAGAAACAGATACAATGGAAATACAGTAAGGTAAGTCTCTTCTAGAAGGAAAAGTCCTTATCACAACAACAATTGCGGAGCAAAGGATCTCACCCAAGTCAGCCTAGCCTTTGTGTACGCTTTCCAGAGAGCCAGCCATGCAGGAGGTGCTGGCTTGTTCTCAAGAGAGGGAAGCGGAAGAATGGTGATCTCTGACGAGCAACACAGGAAACAAGAGTCTCCTCCTCATCCTCCTCCTCTGTAACTATTGTCTACATGTGGTGTAAATAAAAGCCTCTCACTGGACGGTGTTTGTGATATACTTTTTGCAACAGTAAGAAAAGAGGTGTGCATTTTTAAAAACTCAAACCTAAAAGGAAAATTTGTGTTTAAGAAGTAAGACTGATTAAAATTATATTTACATTTCTTGAAGAATCTCTTAGAGCTGTTCAGATTGATGGGCTTTAGGAGTCATTCCATAAATGCCATTTAAGATAGGAAGAGAGAAGAAATAAAGCTACAAAGAATTATAAAAGCAAGGAATGAGGCAATGAGTACATTGAATAGTTTATTAAATTATCTAAGTTCATATTGAACTATGATCATATTTATAGAAAGCACTTTATCTTTATAAACCATTGGAATAGCGGTCAAGCAATGTGCTGTCAGTAGATCTCGGTAAGACCTAAGGAGCGAAGAGGTATATTCTCCAACATTTCTCTGGGAAGATGAACCACTGGGATCTAGAGTGACCAGGAACCTCAGGAATTAGAAACAGAGCTGCTGCTGGAGACCGGGAGTCAGTGATGCTGAGGCTGCCCACACTCCGTGAGCCCACGCTCCACTCAGAGAGAGAAGGCAGCGGAAGGGCCAGAGATGCATTGGCCTCACCCCACCTGAGCGAGTCGACCTGTGGTCTCACGACTATCATACATGTTTTCTAGGCGGGGACCAGCTCCGCATTGTTCCAGCATCTGCAGCAGGGTCCAGTTAGCAAACATCTGCTCCCCAACAGAAGAGCAAGTCCTGATCCCACATACATGGCAGGAATTCAACAAATGCGGGAGGGGCAGGTAGGGAGGCACAAGTGAAGGAATGGGGGAAGGAGAGGGA
>NW_007245921.1:71880-83979 GCF_000164805.1 Carlito syrichta
GTGAGGGAGGCTGTGAGAGCAAGGCCGTGCACAGGCTCATCCAACAGCAACAGCACAGTGAGCTCATCCACCAACCAAACGTCACACAGGCACAGGCACAACTTTCATGCGTGGCCATACTTCCCTTAACTCCATGGTTAACCTTTCTCAGATTCATGCCCAGGGTAGAAGACTGTGTCTCACCCCAACCGGGCCACCCCTGTGACTCCTTGCACTCTTCCAATCCTTCAGCTGATGGCCAGGTTAGACGTTGTCTGCTCTGGGTTTCAGCTTCGCCCTCAGATCCCACCTTAGAGGTTGCCCTTGACTGTCCGAGCTGCAGCCCTCAGGGAATTCTACCCCTCCCGGAGTGGTTAAGTAACTCCCTGAGGCTGTCCACCTGATGAACAGAACAAGGGACATTCCACCATTCCAGGCAGCCTCCTAAACTCCACAGACGATGCCAGCATCCCTCAGTCCCTCCAGACCCTTGCAAAGATTCTCACCCTCATCCTCCTCCAGAGATGAGCACTCTCCTGACTGTTACAGTAACCACTTCTTCACAGGATTTCACTTAAACATGCATGCCTAAGTATTATGACCTAGTATTGCCTGTTCTTTAACTGTATATTAATGGAATCAAATAGCATGTATTCTTTTGAGTCAGAATGTTGAACAGTGTGTGAAATACATCCCAGGTGTGACATTTGTTTATGTCACTGTACATATTTCGTGATATGAATATTCAAAATTTGCACAGCTCTTCTGTTTCTAAGAAGCCATGGTCTGAGCCATGAGGCCATGATTTTGCACTCACTCGGGCGACTACACACACAGGCTGTGACCTCCAAGGCATGGCTTGAACAATCAAACTGGGCCTTCAGCAACAAGAACTGAAAGACAGAGGGAAGGTCCTGGGAATGCTGAACATGGAGGAGGCCATGGGGAGTCAAAAAATGAGATGTGCTCCAGTTATGGGGGTGAAGCCTGGGAAGGATAGGCTGGCCAGGAGCAAGGACTACAGAACACACAGAACAGAGGTCGATGCTGATGCTTGTACCTAGGACACCTGGTAACTATGGGGACAGAGCAGAATGCACAGAACACACAGGAGACAGGCAGGGACTCTGATCCTCATCCTGGGACACCTGGCAGCACGATGGCAAAACAGAATGCACAGCTAGCCTGTGTACACCACGGCCTAAGACTTTCTGTTTGAAGTATCTATAACCCATCTGACCCCTCTGACTGCTGCCTGTGCTTCTGACTTCAGAAGATCATACAATTATTTGCCTGGGACAAGTGAGCCTTAAAGAACAGCCAAGAACTTGACAGCCAGAACCAAGATCCGTGGCTTCCATGGCACACTGCAATTGCAGTTACATGAGCCACTTGGCCTTCCCAGAGCATCACACAGAGCGATTACATGTGGCCAAGAACTAAGCAGGGCCCAAGCAGTGGAGCTGGCTGATGTGGTGCTAAGTGATACTCACGGACTCTTGAGCAGATCCATTTTTTAGGCTCAGCCCATGAACACTCAAGATTGTGCCCCAGCAACACAGCAAGTTTCCCCTTGAAACACATCTTTTACTGCACCCATTGGATCACAGGGCTTTTCCATTCCTGCGCAACAGAGTAGTTGACAGAGTTTCCTCTGGGAGCTCAGGGAAAGGTGCTCACACAGTCTTATACTGAATATTCTATTTTTAGAGCCAGTGCCTTTTCTTAGAGATGCACAGAGAAGTGAAAAGTGAGTCTTTTGGGGGAAACATGAGTCTCACAGTGTCAAGTCCCCTTGTGCCTGACACTGTGTGTAGCACGGCTGCCTCACCCCATCCGCCCCTCCCTTACCGGGGGTCTTCTTTTGGCTGAAAGTTTGGCCCATAATTTAGCAAAGTAGTTTCTGTTGGTGGGCTGCAGGGAGTCGCCAGTATTCAAAAAAGTCCTAGGATGCTCTTTAGACTCCAGGTGGGGTGTCTTAACATCTGGTAGGAAAAAAGAAAAAGTTTAAAATACGATGGGGTGAGGGCAAGTTCTGAAGTGATACAAATGCTTTGTACTTTTATTTGCCCAAACACAACCAGCTGTGTAAAGTCTGTGTATTTCATTCTTTCTTTTTTTTTTTTTTTTTTGAGTTGGAGTCTCACTCTGTCACCCAGGCTAGAGTGCCATGGCACACCTACGGCTACCCCAGCATCGATCTGCTGGGCTCTGGCAATTCTTCTGCCTCAGCCCTCCAAGTAGCTGGAACTACAGGTGTGTGTGACCATGCCAATTTTTTGTTTATTGTAAATACGAGGTCTCGCCAAGTTGTCTGGTCTGGTCTCGAACCCGTGGGCTCAGGCAATCCACTCGCCTCGGCCTCCCAAAGTACTAGGATTACAGGCTGAGCCACTGAGCCTGGCCAAGTCTGTGTATTTCAACTTGAAAATAAAATAAATAAAAACATATCTTAGAATAAAATAAAGTCAGCCCATAGCACCTAGTAGACATATCCTGTGAGTATACCGAGTACTCGATCAATAGGTTTAAAATGGAATTAAAAGTAGTAAAACATGTCAAAAACAATCACTCTAGATACTTCATTTAAAAATCACCATTAGAATTACTTTCCATGTGATGAAACTCTTCTAAAAGGCTAAAAGGAAAATTAAATATGCAGTAGTAGAAAAGAACTTTGGAATAGAATGGAATGGATGAGGGGGTCACTTTAACAGAATTCATTCATATGTAATGTCTGCTATTTCCTGTAAGATGCGGGAATGTTCAGAGACCTCAACTCTAATAACACCGTGCAAATCTTCATCACTGCTCTTCCACAGAGGCCTGGATGTGAGTGTCTTGGAAGGCACAGGAACATCAGCCCTCTAGTTAGAGCACTAAAGTACACAATCTCCGTGTGGACCTATGGTCAGTAGAACCAATGGCAGATGTGGGAAGCTACCCCCAACCAGAGACAGAAGAAATTCATGTACAACAGACATTCGTTTTATTTCTAATACATAGTAAGGTTGAAACCAAGAGAGTAGGCTTCCCAGGCACCACGAGGGAAGTGGAGACTGAGTCGGGAGAGGGGGATTGATGTAAGAGGTCAGAGGGCGCCAGACCCAGGCGTGAACCCCAGCTGAGGCAGAAGCTGCAGTCCCTGTGCACTAGCTCCCTGGCAAGGCGAGAAGTCGGAAGGGGCACCTGGAAATCCTAGCTCACACACTTAGGGACTTTGCCTGGCACAGGACCTCGCCTGGATGGAGGGTAAAACACCTTTGGGTAATCAGACCCCTACTTCTGGGCCGTGTGCTGGCGTGGAATCTGAACATGAATGCCCACCAGATTGCGTGGCAATCCCGAAACAGCAACAGGGTAAGAGTTGTGGCAGATGAGTGTTCGTATTGAATCATGGTTGGGAAGTCAAGCTCACACCCTGCCACCCGTCATAGGAGAGAGGGAGACTTGACAGACACAGCAGATGGGCCAGGAATGTGTCCAGGAATCCCAGTCGCAGAGCGGTCTGCCAAGAAACAAGCAAGTGGGGGGGGGGATCTCCATGATAAAAACGTCATGCAACCCTATGGACTGAACACCTGCCTTGGCCAGCGGGGCCTTAGCAACAAATAAAAAGCTCTTGACCTGTGGGGATTATACTCTAGTGCTGGAGACAGACAGCACATTAAATAATGTCAGTTCATTGTAAGTATGATGGAGACACAGGAAGTCAGAGAAGGGGACAGTATGATGCAGTGGTCACAGAAGTCCTTTCTTAGGCGGTGATATCAGAACAGATATCTAAAGACATGGGGAAGAAAAGCCTTCAAATGGGCAAGCACCACAGGCAGAGGGCAGCTTGGAGAGGAACTGCAGCATGCTGATAAACCGCATCTGGTGAAGAATCCAGGTGGGTGGAACAGAGAGAGATGGAGGGGCGGGTCCTGTGCTCATGTAAAAAATAAATAAATAAATAAATAAAATCCTTGTTCTGTTGATGAGACTGTAAGAACAGAACATTATGGAAAAGACCAGAAGAGTTGGAATAGATTTAGATATGACAAAAATAAAATAAATTGAAACTACATTCATTGGAATAATTTCTACAGAAAATCTTATATAGTAGATAAAAGCTTATTCAAAATGCAGTTTTTGTGTCAGGGTTCCTTTTTCTAGTTATGGAGACAACAGCCATCTATACTGTGGTGTAAACAAGTCAAGTGCAATCTGATGATACAATGCAGCTGTAATTCCAAACATTTAATGTCTTAATGGTTTCTCAGCAACAAAACATGTTGGGTGAAGAGACTGTGTTTAGAATACTACTATACTACACTGTAATGACACCAATTTAATGACTTGAATTCCTATAATAAAGAGGTTGATACAGTTCTTAATATATTTTCTAATGTCTTAATACATCAATGGACACAAGATCTTTCTTCCCAATTTAAAAAAACCTAATCACCAATGTTATAATACCCTGCAACAAAGTTTCTTAATGTGATCTTATTCAAAGCATCTCAATTAAAGTCAATCTTGAGGAGATATTTTTAAAATATACAAACGACTGTATAGCTCACAAAAAGAACCAAGTTCCTCAGTATATAGGTTAGTCAAATTTATTTAAACACCTGTAATGAAGCACAAATGAATTTAATGATCCAAGGCAGATTTTTAAGTTATTTTGTGGATTAATATTGTTACCAAGTATGGGTAAATATAAATGAAGCATCTGGGACAATTGGAACTACATCTCAAATTAATTCTAAATGACTTCAACCTTTTATTTAGATATATATTCCTTTGAAATCAAATGAATTAAAGTAATATTTATATAAAACATTTTTAAAAGATGAAGCATAGAATCTAACTCAAATAACAAATGCAGTAGAGGTCATGTACCTAAGGATAAAACACGTGTATGTGTGTAGTTAACATAATATCATCACACAGACTAATCAGAGCTTTTACTGCATAAAAGTAAGAAGAAAACAGAAGATATTGATGATCTGGTATCACAGGCACATAGCTGGACCAATAACAAGTGATAAAACTACAATCTGGGGGTCAGAGTGGAAATATTTTGAAAAACAAAAATCCCTATTTTAATGACAAATGTTTCTACATTAATAAGATTACTTATGTAACAAAGCAGTTTAGCCATTCTCCTGGTCCAAAAGCATGAGACTAATGACTTTTCAACATGAACCTTTAACATTTAATAAACCTTGCAAACAAGTATATCGACAGTAGAACTGATCTCTCTTTGAAAGCACTTAGAAATGGACAACTTGGAAATAAGTTTTAATTTTCAGACAAAAATCCTCAGATAACTTCAGAATTGCTTTTTCTTTCCTGCTCAAATGGGACTTAAGGAAAATACGTAGCGAGTTTAAAAAAAACTCTTAGTAACTAGAGTAATTTATACCTGCCATGATTAAAGCATATACAAATGTAAAATGTAAATACCTATAAAATCCCTATGAAAAAAAGTCACAATACTGAAATATGTAACCACGAAAAGAGCTGAAAACAAATCAAAACACAATAATCTGCCATAGGATTTTAAATAATTGTTTTTAATAGGATAGTTAGATAATTTGTAGTCGAAAATCAAGAAAAAAGTTTAGGAAATGCTATAGCAAAACTGAAATTGCCAAAGCAGCTATAAAAATTCCAGGATGGAATTATAGCTTAAAAGTCTTGTCTGTCTGAGCTTCTAAGAAAGGATTAATAGCAACTAGGAAAATAATAACTTCACATTGTATCCATGACAATTTTCCATAGCAAAATAAGCTTTTATAGTAGTAAGTTACCACACAAGTCCAAGCAAATACAGTAATAAGTTTATGTTATACATAGTAAAGTGAATACATGTATTAAACTGTACTAACAATAAAGTGTCCAACCATAGGCGTAATCAGCGATTTAAACAGAAACAAATTCTCCATTATGAAAAGTGAATGCATATGAATGTATGTGCACAGTTGAGTTTCAAGAGAAGACACTTGGTGATTAAGAGCTGCTTCTTGCGGAAGACTGGAAGAGGAGAGGCAGGACAGGTGGCAGCGATTGGAGGAAATCGAATGGAAACCTTCAGGGAGCGCAGTACACACTGGCGGTGTCCTCTTCTTTGACCAGTACATCTGATTGACTGTATTTCTAATGGGATTTCCACCCAACTTGCCCCCCTCCCAAAAGGTGGTCTTTGCTAGCTAAGGGCTCATCCTTCAAGAACAACTTTTTCCAAGATGCTGCTTCATTGGTCCCTCTCTCTAGCCAAGACTTTCTTTCACTTTGTTTTTCTATTTTTGGCCTTGGACACTGAAGATCTGTGGATCTGGCAGCCTGTAGTAGCCAGTCTTTGTCTCTACCACAAAGACAAAACACAATGTCCACTGATAAGTGGCTTGACAGCATTCACTGTCTAATCAGTCTGAAACCCAGAATATACATCATCTTGATGTTATCAATAATGAAGTGACTGTAAAAATAATGGCTAACATCTACTGAGCATATGCCATGTGCTAGGTGTTATTTCAAGACTCTTATGTGTGAATCATGTGGAAATTCACAACAGCCTCAGAAGTGACGTTTCCCCGTCCAGCTCAGTGCTGCCCATGAATGCCTATTCAGGGGCCTCTGGACTTGAATAACATTTGGTTTAAATTATTATTTCTTTCCAGTGATATCTTAATTTTTGTTTAAACCCCTTAATTCAATCAAGGTTGTCCCATTTTTTAAAAGAATATTTTCAGAAAAGCAAATATTTCCATGTAGCTTGAACAATATTCTCAGTCCACTGGATGGTAAAATGCAAAAAATATTGTGCTGCTTACATGTTGATACAACAAACACTCCAGTGGGCACTTACTATGTGCCAGGCTGGGTGCTTTTCAACATTTAGCTCATTTAATCCTCACAGCAATCCTGGGACAGGTACTATTATTACTTGCATTTTATACACGAGAATGCTGTAGCTTGCCCAAGGCCACATGGCTAGAGAGTTGTGGAACCAGAATTTCCAACGATTATTTTGGCTTTTAGTGTTAGTTGCAATCATTAATTTCTAAGGTTACAATCTTTAACAAAAGGTCTTCAGCTCTAATCATGACTGCACTCTCATAGTCAGTTTGAAGATGAGGGTTTTGGTCTTCTAACATGATTTGTCTGTCATCAACACAAAGAAATTGTTAGGCTCTTACCCTTTTCTCTGAATGCCTGGTCAATACAGAAAAGTGATTTTGCAAATTG
This sequence comes from Carlito syrichta, assembly GCF_000164805.1. Taxonomy (NCBI): domain Eukaryota; kingdom Metazoa; phylum Chordata; class Mammalia; order Primates; family Tarsiidae; genus Carlito; species Carlito syrichta. The sequence goes on from NW_007245921.1 coordinate 79,099, forward strand.
TGTCTTTCAAATTGAACTAGGCAATTAAATTCGTTTATGGACATACTGTGCTAGATACTATAGAACTCGTGCAATTATCTGAAGTGGAAATTTGGAGGATTGTTCATGGTAATAAGATGATTTTCAGGCTTGTCATGAGCAAAAGGCAAGCGAGTCAGCTAAGTACTTAGTGGTGAAAACACTATTGACCAAGATTGTTGTTAAGTGCTTTTTAAAAGCTTTGTATAAGAATGTATTTGTATATATAGGAATTGTGGATACATCTCACCCCAAGACCCAACACTGTCAAAAAGTAAGTAACTGCCAATACAGCAGATCCTTGTCCCAGAGAAAATGGCTGCAGAAGTGATGCCATCCCGGCCAGCCTCACTTGGAGGCAACCAGAGGCAGGGAGGCAGCCTGGTAAACTAAGGTCAGCACCATGGCGAGGCTCCAGGGTGCTAGTACAGGAATTTTCAAATTGCAGGTTGCAAACTACATTGTGAAACCAATTTAGTAGGCCACAACCAGCATTTAAAAAAATTAAAATTCAGCACCACAGAAAATATCAGAGTGTGTCATCACAGGAAGGGTGTTTCATCACACAGCTTTTTGTCCTGTGTATATGTTTACTGGGTCATGATATTGTAAAATGTATCTGTAGTTATGGATCTTGGTCAGTAAAAGTTTGACAGCTATTGATGTAATGAGTTCTAAGCACTATATTTAATCAAACAGACAGCTGGATTCCTCAGTGCCAGTGACAGTAAATGGATCTTGGATTGTAAAAGGATAAACTGACCTTTCATCCAATCAAGCGAATCACCCAGCACATGAAGACTTTCTGCAAGATTCCCACAACAGAGTCTCCGACTTCTGGAGGAAGCCTGTGTGTTCCTCCGTGAATCACCTCTAATGCCTAGAAAGCTCTTCATTATGTCAAGTCAGAATGGAACATACGGCCGGTGTTTTCACATGACGGCTCTTTAAAGAGTGTGTGTGTATATTTAATTCTGTGTAAGTTTTTCCAAATAAACATAGAGTCATTTTTCACAATTTGGAAAATACTAGAAAGCATAAGTGAGAAAATAAAAATTACCCATAATCTAACAACCCAGAGCCAACAACTGGAGCCATGCCTCTTGAATGTGCTTTCTACTTAATATGTCATGAGTGGTTTTCTCTAATTAAATATTCTTCTACAACATGATTATAATGGCAGTGTATCTGTCCAGCATATGGCTGTACTATAACTTATTTTTGAAATCCCATTAGATGACTAGATTATTTCTAGATTTTATTATAACGAATATTGATGTGAACATCCTTGCGCATAAGTGATTTTCTTATGATAATCCTCAAATTAGAATTACTAGATTAAAGATATACAATATGTTAAGGCTTTGACTGATATTGTAAAGCTGTTCCCAGAAAAAAATGTGCCAATTTACTTTCTTACTGATGTCATGAGAAGTTCATTTACCCATAGCCTCATCAAGAACAGCCATTAACCTGTTTTTCAACTTTGTTAATTTGGTACCGAAGGAAAAGTCTATTCTGTTTTAACTTGTAATGAGGTTAAATACTTTTGACATATGTTTTGGCCATTTGTATTTCTTCTTTTGTGAATTGCCCAGTCGTACTCTTTGTCCAATTGCCTTGTGAGGTTCTGGAAATAACTGATTTAGCTCTTTAAATATGTGAAGAAGGGTGGGGTGGGAGGGGAAACACAACATCAACTAGGGTTCCTGATCTCAAACCAAGCAAAGAGGGGACCAAAAGGAAGCCCAAACTTTACCTGTATGATGACCACTTGTATACCTAATTCTGAACTGTACCCCATGTCTTTAAAATAAAATAAAATAAGAAATTAATAAATATGTGAAGAAGGCCTTTATGGCCAGTGGCACATTGACTTGGATATGAGGGCCTGGACTTTTTTAATGAAGCTGAAGGCAGTTTGACTGATAGAATGACTATATGCCATGATGATTTTTTTCCCATTTCTATAAAGGGCACTTTGCTGAGGCATATATTAAATGGAAGTGACAGGAGCTTTGAGTGCAAATGTAGATGGAAAATGACTCTTTTTAACTATGTATAGCCCACATTTAAAAATCAAAAGTTTCCAGTAAAAACCCATCACAGATGATTCTCTACTCCTTTCCTCTGGCCACAAGCAAAGGCCGTCCAGTTGCACCAAATGTGAGACTGAAGACTGACACCATCAAAACAAGAACACAAACACAATGCTTCGGCAACAACATGGATCCCAGGGAAGGAGCCAGAGTGTCCTGCATGTCAGATGCAGCTCCGGGTGCCTCCCAAACAGCTGCCGAGAGGAGAGTTCCACCTTTCCAAGAGCAATCTGTGCCTGAATGAGGTGTTGGCACCTCCAACGTGCCTTGTCCCAGCCCAGAGCGCTATCTTCACTGTCTTCCTCTCCTTCACAATCTGCCCACCCCAGTTCCAGTCTGATGCTTCCTGAACCAGCCGTTCTGCGGACACTGCCTTGCTGCAGGCCTTGCTGCCTCACCCAGACTACAGCAATGGTTTCCCTAGACTGCATTCCACAGGCTGTGGGGCCTCCGGGTACCCCAGTCACCTGGTACTGTCACGAGCCCCCTCACCGGCCTCCCTTGATAAAAGAAAGAGCTCCTGGAGGGTCCTCAGCATCTCATTACATCCAGTCACTCTCTGGTACATAGCAAGTGCTCAATAAATGCTTGTTGGATGAATGACTTAATAAATTGCAATATGTTTTTTACAATTGCCATATTCATCTTGGACAAACTAGATAAATCAGATAATTACTAGCATTACATAGGCTCTTCATTTGACAAGAGGATTTCTATAGCCTGGATTTTTAAAATATCAATTTCCTCTACTGCCTGTGAAATAACATTTGAGATTCATAGAGTTTTGTGGACACACATCTGTTGTATAAGAGAAGACACAGGCATTTAGCGATCAGTTACATGTTTAAATACAGGATGCCAAACACAGCTTGGCATGCTAATGTGTACACAGCAAGTGTTCAATAGATACATGTTACTTTTAAAGAGTCAAGTCTTGGGTTGGCAGCCTGGATCAATTATTCTTCCTTGGGAATGCAGTCTCCACAGGTTGGGTGGGCCCAGCCGCGTGACTGAAGGTCACCCTGGCCCCTGCCAGGGTAGCTTGGTTTAAGAACTGGCCCAGCACAAAGATAATCAGCCTTTCTCTGGATTTTGGTTTTTGTAATCCTGAGATCAAGGAACATTCGCGTTAATCCCTGCATAGTAGCAGGAGCTGCTGGAGGTGAAACAAGATGTCAACTTGAGGACAATGGTGGGGGCCATGTTCCCTGCCATGTGCAGAAGCCGACAGATTGCCCCTTGTGGTCCAAAGAATGAAGGCAACGTGAAGAAGGAAGCACAGACAAGAGGTGCTGTGAGCCCTCGCCAAGTCCGGAGGCGGCAGGGACTCCCGGGGCTTGGTGGTGTGGGACCGCCTGCTTCCACCCGACAGACTCCCACCCCCAGGCTCAGGTTGGACTCCTGCCGCTTGCCAGCAAAAGACTCCCAGTGGCTAGGATAGATGAGCACAAGATGCAGTCACCTGGACGCGCTCCCGCTGAGTCTCTGAAGGATCCTGCCAGATGGTGGGGCAGGAAGGAGGCATGGGCTAATTTACACAGAGGTCACACGAGAGAAGGGAGGGTTCATCTTGAAACTGATTTCAAACACAAGTAGCTTTCTGGCAACATGAGCCAGCACACATCTGGAGCCACCACTCCCAGCAAACCAGGAAGCATCCTCTTCCTCCAGAAGGTTCCCACCAATTAAATGCAGGCCTGAGACCTCCAGGACAGAAGAGGCTTCCTTTCTCGGAGTTCCCTTCGCTTCCAGGCCCCTTGACCATACAAAAGGCATGAAATAACTTTCTAGTCTAGATGTGGATGCCAGCATTGGAATTCACGTTGGAGTTCGTCTCAGGTCACAGAGGCTCCTCGGGACTGGCTCTGTGGGGTGGCTGAGCTGGTAAGCTGTGTCCCTGGGCTGCTGCAGTGGCCACTGCAGAAGCGGCACAGAACTGCAGGACAGCGCCGGCCCCTCCACCTGCGCAGACGTGGTGCACAAGGAGCCGGGTGTAGGACAGGCCCTCAGTGAGCCATTCTGCCTCAGGGGCTGCAGGCCCGTAGCGACCTGGGGCTCCAGGGCCTGCTACACTGCGGTGCTCTGGCTGCCCCTGGCCCGCAGCCACCCCGCCCGGCCCCGCTCCTCTGCGGACGCCCGGTCCTGAGGGGCGGCGGGGCTCTGGCCCTGAGGGACGCCCCCAGGCCTCCGGGACCGGTTCTCCTGGGGCTGCTGCTTGGAAGTGAGCGCTTCGCGCCTGGGGACAGCGCTGCCTCTGGCCTCTCTGACCGGCCTGCCTCTCGTCTGGCCCTGTCCCTGGCCCCCGGACGCGGCACAGGCGCAGAGCCATCCGGCGCTGACTCCGCGGGGGCCTCCTCCCGCTGGAGTGGAGGCCCCGCCTCATGAGCCGGCCCATAGACGCCGAGCGGGGCGTTGTCGCCAGAGACGGTTCTCCCGGCCCCTCTCCTCCGGGCGCCCCAGTCCCGGGCGCGCCTGGGCCCTGAGCCGGGCCGCCCGCGGGGAGGCCGGGGCCCGTCCCGGAGTGCCGTCCCGCCTCCCGGCCCCGGTCCGTCACTGGGGGTCTGCGGACGACGGCTCGCCGTGGGCTGGCCCCGAAGCCCGTGGCGGGTGTGCGTCTCCCCAAGGGCTGCCAGGCGCGCCGGGGCTGGCAGGAGCGCGTTCCCCGCGGGGTCCCGGCCGCCGGCTCGCAGGCGGCGCGCCCGTCGGGGGCACGGGTCCCTGGGCCTCCCTCTGCGCGGGGAGGTTTCCCCGCTCGGCTCCCGCT